>NC_089801.1:14650651-14945651 GCF_029633855.1 Hoplias malabaricus | reverse complement strand
AGGCCAATTTCCCAGCATGGATGAGGTTTTGCCAGACATGAATGAAATGTAATCAGTGTCATGGGTGAATCATTATTGAGAATTCTTTTTAGTCCAAAACCAAGCTTAATCCATGTGTGGGAAACTTGCACCTAATGATTTACTTTTTTGATGTTAGAGATGTTCGCTCAATACAATAGGGTTTGTTTTATGTCCGATTGTCCTGATGTTTGCAGAGAAACTTACTGACACAATGTTTTTGTCATATATGGGCCAACAAGTGTTTTCTTGCACACACCCTGCAATGACAGTTAAGGCTGATCCTTATCTCAAAACTATAATAAAGCAATGTTCCATGAATCACACATAATTCATTACCATTTCAGGTGATAGCTTTTAAGGGCATTGAACCCTTTTATCGCCTGGTTCCTATCACCATCACTGTGAACAATTTGGGATTGGTAGATTTCTCTGAAATGACACATTTTCAACAAAATTAGAATGAATTTGTTTTGCTTGCATCTTAGCGAGGACATACTCGACCCTTTTTCCACAAGTCAATATACTTCCAGGATCTTGTAATGTCAGTGACATGCTTGGGTAAAAACACCACAAGGACCAAATTCCAAAGAATGACATGTTTCAGTGCTTGTTCCTTTAAATGTAAATGAGCCACTGTTCAGTTTGAGAGTCCTGGATTGAGGACCAAGGAGGAGAAGCTTTGGATTTTAGCCATTTTCTGCTTGGTACCCTTTCTTCTGAATTCTTATTTTCTCTATATTTAATCAGTACTATTTTTTATCAGTGCTGGTTGTGTTTCAGCTTTGTGATTGCAGGACAATCCTTAAGTCTCCACTCTACATACGAAGCAGCACAAAATCAGAACCACTCATTTTATCCCATGTTTTCAAACTTAGGCAAACCACAAATACTGACATGGAGGACTTGTATCACAGTTTGTGGGTTTGTAGGTTCCAGATCCCCAAATGAATGTGCACATGCACTGAAAATGTGTTTTTATCTTTTTTATTAGATGACCCTTTAAATATATAAGTATGATTAACAAATGGTATTATAATACTGTAGCTTTTAATTAAACACTGAAGGTGTTAACTTAATTGGCTACTGGATTAAACGATATGAATGTTCTTCTGACATTGTGAGACTTCATTCAGTCTTCGAGGATATTTTATGATTCACTACCACCACCACCAAAAAAAAAAAAAAAAAAAACAATGAAAAAGCCTGACTTAATGTCATTTGTAAAGATAACTCTGTCTGTTGGTATCTTTTTAAAGCAAGCCTTGTAAGTGGATGCTTGCTAATATAGCAGGGCTTGCGGGCATTTAGCATGTCAGCAGCTCTTCATGTCCAAACTGTGCTGTGTCCAAACTGAAAGTCATGCAATACAGCGGGTGATATTGAAGATAAAATGCAGCAAAATCATCTACTGGTTTTTCAAACCAGTATCAAATTTGTCTGATTGGTGTCATAGATTTTGGGTTCACCTTTTTCCAGCTCTTGCATGTTGTATTTATTATGCAGTAGATGCTGTGTGAGCTTTGTGTAGTAATGTGTGGGCGATTAATAAATGCCCATCATTTGAAAGATATTCATTCATTCATTATCTGTAAGCGCTTATCCAGTTCAGGGTCGCGGTGGGTCCAGAGCCTACCTGGAATCAATGGACGCAAGGCGGGAATACACCCTGGAGGGGGCGCCAGTCTTTCACAGGGCAACACACACACACACACATTCACTCACACACTCACACCTACGGACACTTTTGAGTCGCCAATCCACCTACCAATGTGTGTTTTTGGACTGTGGGAGGAAACCGGAGCACCCGGAGGAAACCCATGCGGACACAGGGAGAACACACCAAACTCCTCACAGCATTTGAAAGATATATTATATATTATATATCAAGATGAATTTAAGGCTGGATTATATGTCAAAAAATTTATTTCACAGTATATTTCTTAATATTGATGTTGATATGTATAAAGTTTGAAAGTAAAAAATCAACAGAAAAACTGACAAGAACAAACATTAATATTTTTAAACTAACTTTCAATTTGAATGTTATGAAATTACCAAATTGCCCTGTCAGTCAGTGACAGATGCTTTAAATAATGTGAATTGAAATTTTGAAAATGTCTTGTAATAATCATATAAATTATGATAAAAATCAAACCATTCATGCACATTATGCGATGTAGATTATTATTGGATTATTGTCCAGCCCTAGATATAGATTTGATTGCTGACTGGCCTGTCGGAACTGTTCTTTATTGTGGCTTATAAACATATCTCAGAGCGTGTTCGAAATATCAAAGTTCATTTCATGTCAGTGTTTCAAGAGTGGGATGTGCTCTTTTCTGTGGATGTTATGAAACATAAAAAGAGGGAGCAGATGACTGAGAGAAGTGGGGAAGGGAAGGAGGAAAACTGCATATTACTGTAAATCACTAAGGCTTGGATATATTGCCCTAAGCTTGTTTTTACTGAGAACATAGGAAGACAGAGGCACTGTATAAACACACACACATATACACACACCCACACACACATTTGAAGCAAACGGTGACTACAGATAAGCCTGGAAAGAGCCATGGCTTCCAAGAGCGCAGTGCATTTATTGCCAAAAGTGTGGCTTTGAGCGAGACCTATTTACACCAGCCGTGTTTCCTCTCTGGAGCTGCTTCTACTGTTCACCACAGCACAGCATCTATTGTACATTGTACGTCTTAATCTCTTACTCTCCCTCTCGCCCGCTCTTTCTTGTTTTCTGGGTTTTTTTCCTATCCTCACATCTGTATTCATTATCTTGGATTTGCTCTTTCTTTCTTTCTCGTGCTGTCTTTGTCTCTTAATGAACAGCTCCGAGGTAGCTGGTCTGCTTCTCTTTCATCTCATCTAGTTCTACGCCAGTTAAGTGTCTGATCTGGTTCTGCTTTTACGGTGTATGAAGTATTACGGTATTCTGCTTCATTATTAACTGATCTAGTTCTGTTCTGTAATCATTGGCTGCATTTGTAATTGTCTGATAAGGTTCTGCGGATGCATTTTCAGATTTATTCTTGCATCTGTAATGATCTAATCTAGTTCTGCTTCTGTAATTATTTCATCTGATTTTGGATTGCTATTTTCTGATCTGTGTTATCTGCGTCTGTATGGTCTTATCTGACTTTGCACCCATAGGGATCTAATCCGGCTCTGATTTTAAATTGGCCTCTGCAGGGCCAGCTGTTTCTTAAGGCCATTCCGCATCGTTTCGTGGTGTTGTGGACCTGTTAGCTCAGTTACAGTTTGTTTTTCCATTGCTAAATTAGGGGCAGGAAATGCACATTGCATTTCCCATTGCATGCTCAAAAAAATGGAGAATTATGAGACTTTTTAAAATTGTTTTTTGTACTTTGTATATTTGTGTGCAAAGCAGCACAGAATAAAGTCCGAGAATACAGAACCAAGGCAAAAAAATAAAAATTTGACACTTGCAGGATATATAGACAACAGGAGGATTCCTCTGTTCAAGGTATGTTATATTAGATAATAATAACATTAATTAATTAATTCATTCATTATCTGTAACCGCTTATCCAGTTCAGGGTCGCGGTGGGTCCAGAGCCTACCTGGAATCATTGGGCGCAAGGCAGGAACACATCCTGGAGGGGGTGCCAGTCCTTCACAGGGCAACACAGACACGCATTCACTCACACACACTTTTTTGAGTCACCAATCCACCTACCAACGTGTGTTTTTGGACTGTGGGAGGAAACCGGAAAGCTACCAGAACATTTTCAATCGCTGCTCAGAAACGTTCGGCCCCTGAGGGCATTGTTTGATATGGTTTGTACATACCATTGGCCCTACCTCTGCATCTATTCTATTGTAAAGCCTCGAGCTTAGGACAGGTGCTTATATATAGTCGCTGTCCAATGAAAAACATAGCAACTTTAAAGGAGAAAGAAGAAAACTTTTTAACTTTCGATGGAGGTCAATGTAAAAAGATTGCATTCCAAGTCATTTTGGAGCACTTCTATTGAACATCCGTTCATCATGAAATTTTTATATAATGTAAAGGACAGTTTTTGATTGGGCAGAGAGACTATATATAAATATTACTAGTTTAATTATGATTATTATTTGTCTGATTTGGCTCTGCATTCATGGTACTATTCTGTAACATGACATATTTTCTAGTTCTGTATTTTACGTTCCCTATTGTTTTTTCTTATCTGGTCCTGTAATGTTGGTCCTGTTCCTGTAATGTCTGTTCATACAGCTAGTAGAGACATGGGGGAAAACTGTGAATTGGGTGTTGCATTCAGTTGAGTTTGTCCTTAAATTTGTGTTCCCTTTAGGAATTAAGTCGTCAGGCACACAAACTCATCGAAATGTTATGAGCACTGGGACGGAAAGGAGGAGGTCCACAAAAGGTTTTATGGCCTTGTTTCTGTGTTAAACAATACAAGAAATACCAGCAGTGTTGATTACAATATAGGCCAGTCTGTAGATTTACCTGTAATACGCTTGTTTTATATTTTAACCTGGGGTTCAAGGTTTGGTCCTTGCCTCGTCACTGTCTGTATGCAGTTTTTATGTTGTCCATGTTTCTGCAGCCCAGCAGCTGGTAGCAGCAGTAGCGCTGGTGTGCTCCTAGTTCTCGGGTCAGGAAGGGCATCCGGCATAAAATCTGTGCCAAGTTGTGTCTGCAGTCTGCTGTAGTGACCATTCACACTGATTCTATTCTAGAAGAGGCATTTTCTCTTACTGATTGACTGACACCTAATATTGAAACGCTCATCTCTGAGTATAAACTATTAGTTCAGCCATATTTCACAGAGAGAACTTGGTGATGCTACTACACCCACCGTCTGTAGTTATTTCAGCCATATTTCACATAGCAAATTCCCATCAACAAGGAACCAGAACGGTTTCAGTTTGTGAACTAAATTTGGAACCATTTGGGACGTTTTCACCAACATAATCTGACTTGCGGATCAGAAAAATTTGTTCCCAGCCATGCGGTCAGAGACGTGGTTCGGTGTTGGTTACGTTTCTCCTCTGTTCACAAGCTCAGCAGGACAGCTCAGAAATCTGCAACATTTACACATTTCTTTTTTAATTTCTGCATTTATTATATATCTGCATATAAATATAAACGAAATGTAAACAAAGACATTGATTTGAAGCACAACCTTAGAGAAAACAGTTTTATCCAAATCTTCTTTGTATTCTTTATATATGATAAAAATTAATTGAAAAATCCAAACTATAAGTTGTAGTTACAAAACTTTGTCAACTCATTGTAGACCCTGCCACAGGTCCGACTGACCTCAAGGGATGCTAAAGCACAGGTCGAAGTGTTTGATAATCTCCTAAACCAGGGGTCCTCAAATCAAAGCCTGTGGGTGGTGTACAGGCTGCTGATTTCATTTGATTGGTCCCTTTAACTGCAGCATGTTGCATGGTCACTATACATCTTCAAACTAACAGTATTAAGGTTAGATATAATTCATTGATTCATTGTCTGTAACCGCTTACCAATTCAGGGTCACGGGGGGACCGGAGCCTACACACACGCACACACACCGTGCCACCTCCTAGTTATAATGCAAAAAATAATAATAATAATTGACCAATGGGCACATTGGCATTTGAAGGCCACTTCAATCAGGTTGGTTTCCACATGCTCATACACGTTATACCCTAAAACAAAAGTAGATGCACAACTCAAATGCAATTCTGTCCAGAAGTCCACAGGGACTTTACATTCTTAGAATATGGTGAATTTAAGACACCATAAGACTGAAAAACAGTGAGTTGGCCCTTTGGTGCAAAGGTTTGAGGAACCCTGGCCCAAACCGTGAGTTGGTCTACCAGTTTAGTACATGTGGGTAACTGTCATGGACTGTCATGGACTGTATTGGACCTGCACTGTCATACTTGTTCAGTATTGATGATGCTGTTAATGTCAGATAAGATAGCTGTTCTAGTGCTGTAAATGCAGTCCCAGGACTGTTTAGTCTAGTCTGGTCTAGTTCTGTACAGATAGTTCTCCTTCAGTATAAGCATGAAGTTCATTTGTTGAATTTGATAAGGGAAGCATAGAAAGAAAAAAAAACCCTCAAGGGTCAGTGGCTCTTAAAAGAGAAACCTGATGAGATTCAATGCTGCATGATTTTAGCATTATGTAGCATTGATCTGTGGTCAGTTGCATTGTCTGGACAGAATAGACACAACAGCAGAAGTTGGGAGGGGAGCACACAGCTAATCACTCCATTCAATATTAATTACATTTTAAAGAGGGATTTTTAAACAGCACTGAAATAGGATTTCTATGATTGTGGGGAAACGCTGTTCTCTGGTTTTGTTCAGAATCTCTGCATTTTTAAGGTGGAACAGTATGTTTGATGGAAAACGACTGTTGTTTATATGTGGCTGAAGATTATCTTGTCTATACATTTTTATTCACTGTTTGAATTACCATAGAAACTCATTTGTTACTCGAGATGTTTAATTTTGTAGCACTTTCAATATCCTCAGGATTTGATAAAATGTTTTTTTTTTTTGTATTTATTAAAATTGCGAACATTGCAAACAGCTGGGTTTATCAAAGTTAACATCAGTTTCAGAGTCTCAAGAGGCATAACTTTCATCAGATGAGGACTTCAATGAACCCAAACAGACAAAACGTCTTAAAATTTGGACCAAATTTTCTTTAGAGAATCATTTCTGAGAGGTATTCTCCACTACATTAGGATACCTCATCTTATTGTATCATTAAACTACTAGGTGGCATGTCGGCGCAACAGGTAGTGACATTATTAAACAGTTCCAGGGTCCTGGGAGGTCCCATCTGCATCTGAATATGATGAAGTTGTTACAG
Source organism: Hoplias malabaricus (assembly GCF_029633855.1). NCBI lineage: Eukaryota > Metazoa > Chordata > Actinopteri > Characiformes > Erythrinidae > Hoplias > Hoplias malabaricus. The sequence continues at coordinate 14,938,777 of NC_089801.1, read as the reverse complement.
AAAAAAAAAATCTATCAAACTAGTAGGAATGAAACCATACACATATCAAAGTTGAAGACAACTGTTAGAGAAGTGGGATTCCCACAACCAGCAGGAACACTGGGGTCGCTGTCTGCCTCCTTCAATGCTCAGGTGAGGTAGGTGTGTAGGTAGGCCCTGTACAGCTCCACTGCTGTTTGATAAAGGGACAGACAGTGTAAACCTACCATCAATGTACAAGCTACAGCTGGAGTCCAGTTGTATACAGCGAAGTTACATTATTTTCCCTTTCTGTAGACGTTTGTAGAGATTTTTAAATAGAAGTTAAAATTAGATTTATGAAAATAATTCAAGCACAATTAAAATAAAACATGGTTATTAAAGGTACTATAATGTAGCATTGAGGGCCCACCATGATGAAAGTGGAAGGCATCACTATAGTGACAATTTTTCTGAGCGCGTACACTGGGATGCACTGACATTACTATTTGAGGTATAAATGTACCTGAATATAGGAAGGATTAAATAGGCATAAATAAACCTAGTGAAAGGCTCATAGCTTAAATGCAGTTTGCAGAGTGATATCACTTTGTAGAACTATTTTGCTGCTTTTGTTGTTGAAATAGGACAAGGAGACAAGAAATTTATCGTCATAATAGAGTTTCTATGTTGTCAGCTTTTTAAGTCTCATCTAAAGGGTATCCTGAATTTTGCCAGTTATTCAGCCAGTCATTTTTATTTTAGTTAAGTACTAATACATTTGAGGAAATAATACATAAATAAAATTTCACCAGCCTCTCCCATGCCAGCCCTTTGTCAAATCCAAAACTTGCAACCCAAAGATGTTTTAGTGAACGTGTGTATAGCACAAAGCCTAACCCCCTCTCCTTTCACTTAACTTTGATAAGATGCATGCAGATGCCTAATTCTGGTCATTGATTATGGCTTCTATTACACATGCAGATTTGAGGTCGAAAAAAGAAACAAATTTATTTAAAAAAGAGTAGTATTATACTTGTCCCATGGCCCGGTGGCTTGTTTGTTCTGCCTTGTTATTTTATACTTACAGTGATCAGCCATAATATTTAAAAACGCAAAAGGATGAATGAATAGCATTCACATTGATTATAGTGAAGAGTTGGTTTCTGAAGTTGATGTTGGAAGCAGGAAAAATGGGTAAGTGTAATTGTGACCACATTGTGATGGCTGTAGATTGTCACAGAATCTCAAATACAACAGGCCTTTTTTGGGGTTGCAGTGGTTATCACCTTCCCCAAAGCGGTTCAATTTTGGACAGCTGGTGAACCAGAGTGTCCATGCTGAACCCTATTCACTGCCAGAAGTGATTCTGGCTGTGAATAGTGGTCATCATGGGCACTCTGACATTGTGAGCAACAGAATTGGATGATGGAACGTTGGCAGAAAGTGGCCTGGTCTGATGAATCACATTGCACAGCACGTGCAGGGCCAGGTTTGTTTGCTTTGTTTACCTGGGGAACAGATGGCACCAGGATGCACTTTCGGAAGAAGGCAAGTGGGCAAAGGCAGTGTGAGGCTCTGAGCAGTGTTCTGCTGGGAAACCTTGAATCCTGGCCTTCATTTGGTCACTTTTACATCTACCTACAGCCTAATCATTCTTTCAAATAAAGTGCAGCCCTTCATGGGAACAGTAATGCCTAACGGCAGTGGCCTCTTTCAGCAGGATAATGCACAATGCCACACTGCAAACATTGCTCAGAAATGGTTTCAGGAACTGGACACAGAGATTAAATTGGCCTGAGGGTTCAATTGAGGCTTCACCTCACAACTAAGGATCTGCGCCTAACTTTGAGGTGCCAGATACCACAGGACACTTTCAGAAGACTTGTGGAGTCAGCACCTTAATGGGTCTGAGCTGTTTTTGGTGACACATTATTGGACAGTTTACATCTACCATCACTGTTGGTGATGTATGGATGTGTGTACTGTGAAATTGTTAACATTATTTGAATGTCTGTGCTGTATTGTGTACACATTTCCTCTTCAAATTATTGGAGGGTTTATATTTGAGGTTATGTATGGATTAGAGTTACATATTGGCTTTTTCCCTATTGTGTACTACACTCTAATACTACATAGTATATACTGTGTACTTCATAGTACGAGTATAGTATATATTAACATACTACACCATTTTCTTCTAACAAGACATGAAGTATTGCTATGACAAGTCACATCATCATCATCACATTTTTCAAAGGCTAAAACACAAATATATCACTCCACACTTTGTAGTGCACAGTGTACATCAGGGCTGCTCAATCCTGGGCCTGGAGATCTACCACTCTGGATATCTAATCAATCAGATATCCAGGCTTATATTTAATTGACTCTGAAGCTAAATTATTCAGATCTCTAGGACTAGGATTGGGCCGTATTACAGAGTATAGAACTACTCCTTGAGGATGTTGATCTGTTAATATACAATATATAACCATACGACCAGTATACTCCTATATCCAAATGGTTAATGTTAAATGAAGGAACCTTGAGGAAGTTGTTTACTTTGTAGATTCCAGACCCACTAAAGTGGTTGTAGCTCTCTGCCTTTATCTTGGCCATCTTTCTAATTGCACTGTGAAAAAGGCCCTACAACTTGATGATCTCACTTCATTGTCATGACAACAGCATTAATGTCTCCCTTTGGTGCCGTTAAAGATGATTAAAGCACTCCGTTGGCAGTTGGACTGTCGGGTCAGACGTCTAATGATTTGCCGGAATGATTCGAGGTGATATTGCCCGGGCGGCTGTTAGACGTCAAATGGGATCTGCTGTGGTCAGAGAATAACCACCATTCAACTCTGAGGCCAGAGCAGTGATTATTCATTTCACACGCAGCCAAGAACAAGAGCAGGAGGAAAACAAAGAGATGAGAAGGGGTGGAAAATAATGAGAGAGAGAGAGAGAGAGAGAGAGTATGTGTAAAAACTTAGAAGGACAGAGAAGAAAGGGAGAGAGAAGGATGTAAGAAACAAATGAGAATGTGAGAGAGGGAAAGAATTACAAAGGAAGTGAGTGGTACAGAGATAAATGAGAATAGATATATTAGATGGAAAGGAAAAACAATGAGGAGGGAATGAGAAGAGGACAAATATGAAGGTAAAAATATAGATATATAAAAACAGACGAGAAGGAAAGGGGGTGAGAAATGGGTAAATTACAGAGAAAGAGATAAGGAGACAGATCATAGGGGGAGTATGGGGAGAAGGATGGAAGGACAAGAAGAGTAAATGACAAGAGAAATGAAAAAAGAGGGAGTAGAATTGGAGCAGATAAAAAGGCAAAGGGATAAAGAATGAGGAAGGGAGAAACAATAGATGGGAGGGGAAGTAAAGCAAGGGGCAGATGATATAAAGCTACATAGAAAGTGATAGAGTGACAGAAATAGGGAGAGAAATGATAGAAAAGAAAGGCACCAAGAGAAGTGAAGGAAAAGAAGAGTGTAATTGGAGAAAGAATATGGATAGAGAGGGAAAACAGGAAAAGGGACACAGTGAGAAATAGATGAGAGACAGGGAAAAGTATGAGATGGAGAAGAGAAAGAGGAAGAGTTACAGAGAGAGAAGAGAGAGGGACAACTGGAGAAAGAGTGGTTAGAGAGAGAAAGAGATGTGTGGGAGGAGCAGTTTGTGCCATTTTTTTTCTCTTGCTTGTTAGACAACAAGCGAACTATTTTTGGTTCTGCTTATTATTATCTGAGACCAAACTCATCTCCAGTTGATCTGCATGTACAGTCTGTGATAAGCACTGAGAGACTGACTGGAAAATAAAAGCTAAATGCTGGTCTGTAATATCCTTTTCTTTTTCACACACTAACTACGCCTAGTTTTAGAATGAAAAATAAAAAAGAATAAAACTGAGCCCCATGGAAATTCCAACTGATGTTTGTTAATTAGGGTCCACCTTCTGGTTTAATACAGTAACACCAAACCCAAACATCTTTGTTTGAGCCACATAATTAATAAAATAAAAAGTGATTCGTGGTGTCTCTAAAGGACAAACTGTGGGATTGTTGAAGAGTAATTGGTGGGGATTGTGAAGAGTAATGTTACCAATAAAACATGGCATATGTCAAATGACTGTATGTAGCTAATAAAATACGGCAAACATTACCTTCCATTAGTAATAAAACGTCAGCCTGTCAGTTGCTGTATGTGTGTGTGTGTGTGCATTCACACACACCTGATTGTTTTATGGCTGTCTGGCTCAGTTTTATTTGAAGAGACGAATTTGAGACATCATTTTGTGTGGGAGTGTGTTGGAAGACAATAGGCAAGGACTAATATACAAAGTTATGTTGTGTTGGTTGCAATCTAATGATAAGAACCTTCATTGCTGGCAAGTTGGACAAATTAATGAACTAAAACCAAAAGAAGAGTCTATTTAAACTAAAGTTGTGAGGATAATAAACAAAATAGTATTTTTTAAACTATTAGCATCTACATGGATATATAATTGGATTGGCTGCAATGTAATACTTCTAAAAGCCTTAATAACAGTGAATTCAAAAAGCAATTCAATTTGGGCAAAACTATGTGGAAATTTACTGTCTCCTCAACCAAAGGACCCATTTCCTTGTAATTAAAACACCCCCAGAACATCACAGAGCCTCCTCCAGCTTGAACCACACCTTGCACACAGTCCTCGTTGAAAGCATCTTGAGGTCTTTGATCATTCACACACAGGCAGAAACCAGATTCATCTGACCAGATAACATGTTTCCAGTCATGAATAGTCCAATTTTTGTGACTATTCGCCCACTGTACCCAGGCATTTTTGTGAGCAGAAGTGAGTAAAGGCCTCTTGAGTGCCACTCTGCTCTGTATGATCATGTTGTGCAGTTCCCTGTGGATCATTCTTTTGGAAATTTTGAGTAAAGGACCTGCCTTGAATTCTAGAAGCAATCCATATGACGAATTTCCACACATTGAACACTGAGACATTTACTGCACATTACCACATGTTCTCAATCTATGAATCCTGTCATATACCCCGCAGGTATTTATAGCCAGATCATCCTCACGCAATGCCATCTGCAGGTGCCTGAGCTTACTACCATCATAAACAGGCCAAGTGATTAATTTTTTGTCCAGGGAGCTTACTTCATATGATCATACCCTCTTTTGTTTATAAACAAAACAATAATTATTTTTTGCTACCCCCTGAGCACCTGTGTGAATCCTGAAAGCTGCATTAGAACAGGGGGGCTATCTTCTGTAGTTTCATACAGCATGCAAGCAGCCGGGCTTCTCTAGCAATACTGTGTTTACTTTTAACTGTTTTCACCATTATTATTGTGTTAACAGTGATTGAATATATGTATTCATGCAGAACTAGCAGCAAGCATTCAAAGCCTTTAAAATGCTGTTGGAGCCAACCCTACAAAGTCATTTTATTATTCCACTAGACTCACTCTAACATGACATTTAACAGAGCCGGCTCTAACGCCTTCCTATTCCCTTAATAGCCCACCACTCGTAAGGTCACTTTGTAGAACACTACTACCAAGGGAATAGTTTGCAGTGTGTGTTTGTGCTGCTTGCCATTTTGCAGCAGAGCAAAGAGATACGAGCATGTGTTTAGTCTACAGAAATACATTAGGAAGCATTTGACACTCAGAACCCAACTGCACTCCTGGGTTCTGCTGTGAGTATAAAAACCTTGTACCCTGGAGGAAAGAGGGGGCGTTAATGTTGTTATTGCTGGATTTGAGTTAATTCAGATGATTACACCTAAGATAAGGAATTGGAAGAATAGTACCTTGGACATAGAAGCAGAGGAAGAATGTAAGCTGTACAAACCTCATTTCCTGAAAGGTTGAGGCATTTTGTAAAATAAAAGAAAAAATACGTGTGATGTGTTAAAGTGGACATTTAATGAAAAAAACATCACTTTCATTTGAGCATCTAGAGACCACTAACCCTCCTGCTGTGAAAGTCAACAATTATGTCAGTTTTTTGTGATTTGCATAAGATCTGAAAACATGGGATTAAAAGGATGGTTCTGATTTTGTCCTGATGTAAATTACACACACAGAGTTCAATCACAGCGCTGGTGTTTCTGTAAGAGGAGAGACCAGCTGTATGGAGAAGTATGTACTGATGAAATATGGTGAAATCAAAAATTGAGAAAAAAGAGAACTGAGCAAATATGGAGAAAAAACAGACATTCTACTCCTCATTACTCATATCTGGACTCTCACTGTGAACTCTCATTTAGAGAAACAGGCACTGGAATCAGTCAGGGTAGGAAAAGTGCTGTGTTGTTTGACACTTGTGTGATTTTGGCGAAAGCATTTTTATTAAAATTTATTAAAACTGTAAACCCTTAGAAATGGGGCATAATGTGTCGCCTTTAATTCTCTTGAACATGTATTTAACTAACAAAAGTACAAAGATAATGTTTCATTTTATTTTTAAAAAATATAAACACATTTATGATTTCTTGCACCACACTCCAAAAAGTTGTGACAGAGGCATGTTCAATAGTCTGTTATATTACCTTTCCTTTTAATCACATCGTTTGGGAACTGAGGATACTAATTGTTCTAACTTTACTATTTCATCCAAATGATGATGCACTCAAGTATTCCCATTTGTATAATTTCTGCTCAAGCCTCAATCTTGTAAATTGTTATTTTTATAATTAACTAATTTTGTAAATTATAAATTATTATTAATTTATTTCTGTTTGCAAAATATTCCCACTTTTCTGGAAATTATGTTTGTATACATGATGTTTTTGGGGTGGTTAATATAAAAAAATTGTTTTTGCTAATCTGAATAATAATGTATATCTTCCCAAAATACTGAGTATCAACACTGCAGAAAATGCCCTATGTAACTTGTGGAGGAGGAAAGAAAACCTCCCCCTCCCTCCCCCTCCACACTGATTTGAGTATAGTACTGTAAAAATGAATTACATTACGCTTTCCTCAGATCAAAATAACAAAGTAAACAAAAGCTGTCTCTATAAATAATGGGTATAGACCAATTTGGAATGGACGTCACAGTTACGTCATTGGCAGCTGCGCGCGCATTGTGCTGGCAATAAAACAGCATAAACAAGTGGAGTGAAACTAATGAGATGCACACAATAGGGACAAAATATTTCATGTTGTGCTGTTGGATGCCAGAATCGGAATGGAAATCAAATTATCTTCATTTTTATAGAATACCATCATCGAAGACGCCATTTGTGGCAAAAGGCAGACGTTTCTGGTTAAAAGCTATTAAATGGACAGACTGGACTGATGAAAGCATCCAAAATTCTCTACCCTGCAGTGCAAATTTCATATCAGGCCATGTTTTCTGCGACTGTTTATCACGCAGCAAATTAGTGAAAGCAACAATCACAAAGCTGGCATTCTCAGCTATTTCATAATGGTAAATACCATAGGGATTTTATGACTAGAGTGTTTCTTTTGGATACACGCTGGTTTTTTCCACAAGCTATATGAAGATATCCGGCCACTGTAACTTTTGCATTTAGTTTGTTCCTTGACCCACTTACCCGAAAGTGAATACGGGTCAGGAAACCTCACCCCATTACTAAGAGTTAGCTTATCAGTGTAGGACAACCCCTCTTTTACTAAGCTAATAAAATAATTGGAGAAAGCATCCGGATTAGCCATATTCCCATTTTCCTACACTTGACATGCTCACTGTGACTTTTTGACAACAATTAAGCTCCGCCCAAAAACCATGTCATGTCTGTTTGCAAACAAAAAATGTTCTAAATTCCACTTAGTACAGAAATGCTGTAGTAGAAGTAGAACACTCAGAATGAGTAATACAATCATAATACCACTTTGAAGTGCAGTTGGACTGGTTTTGTTCTCCAATTTAAAATATTACACTGCTACATGCAACAGCTGCCTCTTGCCACAAAATGCGCTCTTCGTTTATGACACCCGTGTGACCGCTGCCTTGATCGTCCCCGATGCCAATCTTCAAGATCAGATGGGAACATCCGTAATAGTGTATCTTACAGCGGTGCGATCCTGAATTGTGATTGTAATGAGAATTTGTGGCTCTAATCATGAGCTGGTGCTTCGAAGGGGAATCATCCCGCCTGTGGCAGCGTGTCCTGATTGAGTGTCTAAGCGCATGAAATGAAGAAATTATTAGAATGTTACTGAGTCACACTGGCTCAGACATGCGGAGACACAGAGACGGAGAAAAAAGTGATGGAATTAGAGACTAAAAAAAGGTGTCCCTGTCACTTCTGTTACCTTGACAACCCGATTCATTTTCTTTGGCACATGACGCACCCTTGAGTCGCCTCGTCAGTTCCACTGTGAGAGATGATGACATCACTGTAACCAACTAATAAAGAAATGAGTAATGTGTCAGAATATAACATAATTAACTGTTTCATCTTCCTCGCACACACAAACACACACACACACACACACACACACACACACACACACATTAAGTGTCTGTCCCAGCTGGGAGAGAGACAAGACATTATTAATGTAGGTAATATTGTGTGACCTGTGGTACAGCTCACTGTGCTTCTTAATAATGAGAATATTAAATATGCATATAAGAGGAACTGAAGTGTGGGGATACCTAGAGAGAGAAGGAGCACAGGCCAGAGCAGAATGTTATGGTTGCTTAGGCTAAATGAAGGCGTTGATGATTTTGATTTGGATCAGTGAACAGGCAATGTTGTTTTTTTTTTTTTTTTTTTGATTTTGTGATTGTGCTCATTGGCTTTAATCAGGATTTGTAATTCAGCAAATCAGCAAAACTCGCACAAAGGTAAAAGACCAAACCGTTTAAGACAGTCATAATAATGACACATTGTATTTGCTTTACATCTATAAATTTCAGTTGGTGCTTTGGAGAAGGTTAAAAGCAAACAAAGCACAAGAGGCAGAGAAATAAATTAATACACAGAGGCAAGGCGCAACAAAAACGGTGTAGACATAAGTGACTAACAGTCAAGTTAAACTAAAAATAGAGACACAAGGGTAATTCCAGACAACAAGCTTTCAATGCTCCACAGTCTAATGCAGGATCTTTATAATGGTTTAGCCAATGCTTGGCCTTGAGCATGGTGCCTCATTTCATTCTTTTTTTCTTTTCTTTGTAGCATAAATAGCTGAATCTCTGTATTCACAATTATTATTTTTTAAACCCTTTAGAATCTAAGAAATTTTTGTCTTAAATTTACCTTTAAATGCTTGATTAAATGCTTCATTGGTTTATTATAAACTGTCCGCCAATCACACACAGTGAGAGGCAGATAACATATATTTCATGTATTCCAACCCCTCTTCATAGCTTTATATCTTCATAGCTTTATTAAATGAATTTCTGTGATTATTCAAATGGATTAAAAACATAATAGCCATGTACAAACAGCAGAAGATTTTTTTTCCCCTCAGACACACCGTTCCACCTTAAAAGACCTCTGAACATAAACAAGCTAGTAAACAGCGTTTCTCCACATTCATAGACTTTCTCTTTTAAAGTAGCTGCATTTAATTATGAATGAACATTTGAACATATAGTGGCATGTTTAAGTCTTTAAAAGTGTCAATAATATTCTTATATAATGTTGATTTTTATTGACAGTGTCTCCTGCCAGAAAGCAAAAGCTATTCAACCATGACCTTGACGAGGCCATTTGTTGGAGGTCTGACGTAACCCTCATCCCAGCTTGTCCTGTCACAGGAGCGTCAGAGAGGAGGGTCAAAGATGCCGGACTCCGCCCCCTTACCTCCCATTCCACCACTCGCGCTCCTCAACTGTTCGGCAGCCACAAACTGTTCCCTCGGCAACCTGTCTGCCATCGTCCACGCCGATGAGTGCCATGGCAATCAGTCGCTGTTCATCATCATGGCCATCGCCTACAGCGCCGTGGCATTCCTGGGCGTGGCGGGAAACCTGGCACTCATCCTGGTCATTGCCCGCCAACGAGAGCTGCACAACGTCACCAACGTCCTAATCGCTAACTTGTCCATGTCAGACCTGCTGATGGCCATCATGTGCCTGCCCTTCACTTTCATCTATACATTCATGGACCATTGGGTGTTTGGTGCCATCATGTGCAAGCTCAATGGCCTAGTGCAGTGCTGCTCTGTCTCCGTCTCCATCTTCTCGCTGGTGCTTATCGCCGTAGAGCGCCACCAGCTCATCATCCACCCGCGAGGTTGGAGGCCCAGCCTGTCTCAGGCCTGGCTGGGCGTGGCCTTCACCTGGACTCTGGCTCTCCTCACGGCCACCCCCTTCCTGCTCTTCTCGGTGGTGACAGACATGCCCCTCCGCCAGCTGCCCTCCATCTTCCAGGAGCACTATCGTGGCAAGGTGGTGTGTGTGGAAGAGTGGCCATCTCGCCAGTTCAAACTCACATACACCTCTGCCATGCTGCTGCTACAGTACTTCGTCCCGCTTGCCTTCATATTCATCTGTTACCTGAAGGTAACCTGAAAGTTAAAATAAGTTAACACACCAATATCAGTAAGGTTTAGTGTACAATTTCTGTTGATTTGCAAAATAATGTAAAATGTGCCATAACTTTTTATACATTTTAACACTTTGTTTGTCCATTTTTATAGAAATTACATACTTTTACTAAGTCAACAATCACATGGTGCCCCAAACTCCATCCTGCTGTATCTCAAAGAAATCAAACATTACATCAAAAACCCACATAAGGTGCTTTAGTACATAATGCAGTTGCATGACCCTATTTTAAGGTTAAGTGGCTTGTTTTTATAGCTTACGTTGCGAGAAATATTTTTTAAAAGGAACATATTATGACAAAGCCAGTTGTTCAGTGCATGTGCACAATCATTGGGGGATCTGGAACACCTACCAACCCACAAACTAAACTCTGTAGGCTGCCTAATCTGAAAACATGGGATAAAATAATTAATTCTGATTTTGTGCTTGTTCTTATGCTAAGTGCAGAGAATTGTCCTGCCCCCTCATCTGAATCTCCTGGGCTCTTGTGCTGAACTGCTGAAATGAATTGCGGCTCATTTTCATTTAAAGGAACAGGAGCTGAAACCGGTCACTCTGAACAGGGCTGTTTAGAAAGAGGGAGGGAAAGGCTGGGTTTTTTTTTTTTAATTCTCATGGTATTTTGATCAAAATTTATCTGTAAAGTATCACAAGATGTTTAACAGAAAACTCAGAACTGTTTGAATTGTGGGAAATATGTAGAATATGTCCCCTTTAAGAAATTTAACTATAGATATTCATTCATTCATTATCTGTAACTGCTTATCCAGTTCAGGGTCGCGGTGGATCCAGAGCCTACCAGGAATCATTGGGCGCAAGGCGGGAATACACCCTGGAGGGGCTGCCAGTCCTTCACAGGGCAACACAGACACTCACACACACATTCACTCACACCTACGGACACTTTTGAGTCACCAATCCACCTGCAACGTGTGTCTTTGGACTGTGGGAGGAAACCGGAGCACCCGGAGGAGACCCACACGGACACGGGGAGAACACACCAACTCCTCACAGACAGTCACCCGGAGCGGGAATCGAACCCACAAGCTCCAGGTCCCTGGAGCTATGTGACACTACCTGCTGCGTCACCGTGCCCCCCTGGCTATAGATATATTTTACATTATTTTTAAGTATAATATATAGATTTGTTTCTAATTCCTGCTCCGGGTGAATGTCTGTGGGGAGTTGGTGTGTTCTCCCCGTGTCCGCGTGAGTTTCCTCCAGGTGCTCCGGCTTCCTCCCACAGTCCAAAGACACACGTTGCAGGTGGATTGGCGACTCAAGAGTGACCGTAGGTGTGAGTGAATGTGTGTGTGTCTGTGTTGCCCTGTGGGGGACTGGCACCCACCCCCCCCCCAGGGTGTATCCGCGACCCTGAATTGGATAAGTGGTTACAGATAATGAATGAATGAATGATTAAGTATGAGTTATAAAAGGGTGGGTGAGATTTAACACTTTTGGCTCCTTGATATATGTATTGTATTTTATGTCATCACTATTATTTTAAATGTGCAAAGTAAAACTAAAGAAAACCATAGGCAGACTCAAAATTTTGACCTGTACATAAAGATGCCTCCACGATAACTGCCAATGTCTACATTCCTGAAGTGGAAGGAATAATACTTTATAGGTCACCCACCTTTTGCAGACCAAGTTACTGATTCATTCAGACATCTTCACAATCGTGTAGTAGCTTGAGTGGATCACACTTGGATTCTCCAAGGAAGGGTCTCTTCCCCACTCCCACTGACAGTACTGTGATATGTATGGTTTTAGACAAGGATGGTAGAGTTGGAGACAAGTGGGATAGGCATGAAAATAGCCTTGAAAATGATCGTATACAGGTCCAACCACTATAGAGCTTGAGGGAGAGATCTTGGAAGACCAGCCCCTTTATATAACTGATATGTTTTATGTTAAACTACTTGTTATCACAGTATTAGCTTTTCAATATGTAATCTCAGGGTATGCCAATGAGACATATATAAATCATATCAAATATGCAGCAAAAAGGTGCAATGCCAGAAGGTGAAAAAATGTGTTTTGTCCCTATTTGTGATTTTTGTCAGATTTAACTAATTATTTCTAATACCTTTTGAAATGCTATTGTTGCTTTTGGTTGTGTGTTTTAATGACTCTCATTCAGTGCAAAAGCAACAGTCTGAACAGTCTCATTCATCTTTGGCACAGAGAATTGATGTCTGTTTTTTCCTGAAGACAAGCTGAAATTTTGACCTCATCTTACAACAGCACATTTTTCCGCTATCTTTTGGACCATTTGAAATGAGCTTGAGCCCAGTAAACTTGGTTCATAAGATGCATGTATGGTTTCTCCTTGCGTAATTGAGTTTCGGTTTTTATTTCTTGATGATGCTGGGTTATGCAAGAAAGGAAGAATTCATAATTTTCCAACCTACTCCTGCACCCACGAGATTATATTTACCACAGTAGAATGATGGTTTTTCATGCAGTGCCATCTGAGGCCTTGAAGGTCACAAACATTCAATAGTGGTTACTGGCCTTGCCAGCTAAGCACCAGAACCTAACTTCAAGTCACATGTGAGAAATCATTTGGAAGAACCTTTCTTATACTAGATCTGCTTTTCTGACCATCAACAGGTTTGAGTTTGAATTTCAGCAGCTGACCAAACAGAGTTTTCTGTATGTTTCACCATTGTTAGTGACTCAAGCCTGTGATTTCCATCTAAACGGTAAGTGATTGTAGTCGGCGGGTATTTAATAATAGTGGCCCGGTTTGTGTGACATGAGTGAGGAATCTGTGACAACTGGGTTTAATCACCCATTCGGTCCAGTTCAGTAGGCTTGGTACCCCAACACAAAGATAACCAAAGTCAGCATGTGTACTCTGGAACAGTACAGGCCTCTTGGCAGTGGAAAATTGACAAAACATGTGATCACAGATTTGAACACACACTGAGCTTTACCACACAGCACAGTGGACAAACTCCATAAGAGAAAGCACATTTTCTATCACAAAGAATAATGAATTCATTCAAATTATTATTATTCTTTTTAATAAGAATGGTTCTGTATTGAAACACTGCCTTTACTAAAGAACCCTAGGATTCTTTTTTAAGCATGTACTGAAAAGGGTGATTTTTGCTGAAATATTGTATCATTATAAAAGGTTCTTTATAAAAACCTATACAAGAGACCAGGGTAGACTTGTGGGCTTGCTGTGATTGTAATGGGAAAAAGCTTTTGCCTTGAGGCTTTGAGTAGCATGCTTGGGATTGAAAGATCAACAGTTCATTCTCCTATTCCAGCTGGAGAAGAAAAAGGGCTGAAGAAGTGAAGGAAAAATGCTTCCTCCTTCCTCAATATTCACAGCAGAAATGCCTTTGAACAGGGTACCTAACCCCCAATTGCTTCCCAGGAACCGAGGTGGCTGCGTGAATATTCACTGCCCCTAGTCAATAGTGTCTGTGTGTGTGTGTTGTGTGTGTTCACTGCCGCAAATGGGTTAAATGCAGTGTCCAAAATTCATTGTACTGCTGTGCAGTGACAGTAAAAGCACATTTTATGTTAATGTTTTATGTAGTTTAGATGAAGTAAAGAATGAAATAGCTTCTTAGCCCCTGTGTGAAGCAGTTTATGTTTTATAAAACAGGGCTCCTACATGTGGTGGTGTCATGTTTAAAATATGTTTTGGTACAGAATGTCTGAAGCATCTAGGCCATAAGATTCCCAATAACGGTGCAGTTCAGAACATGAACAATAGTCATTGACAAAATGGCCATAGGCATCATTTCTGGAACATCATTTTCATGGGACACAATGGACATGTTGCCACCACTTGTGAAATGGTTGATTTTGTCACCACCACTTTGTGATGTGTGCTCTGCTATCATTTTACAAAACTGCGTGCTGAAATGTGTTGGGAAAATGGGTTCTGGCTCTTTTAAGAAATGTGTTGGCACACAGTAGTCTGTTTTTTTTTTCAGTTTTGATAGAAAGTGCTTGTTTAGAAGTTTTAATTTAATTGCATGGAACAGACAATAAACACCATCATGCTTTGTATCTTCAGCTTGCTTCAGTGTAACTCACTGCAGTGGAACAGCTGGGTTTAAAGTACGTATTACCATAGAGCTAACTAGCTCTAGCCCTGAAACTAGAAGTCTAGACATGATTAAAAATCCAGTCCAGCCATTCATGGTGCTCTCTATTGCAGAGAAAAGCATTTGCAAAGACCTTGCAAAAAACTCTTTTATGCCTTTAGATTGTTCTTTTATTTTTTCCCTACCTAGAATCCTTACCCTTGAGGTAAACAGTTTTTAGTGCGTACAATATAGGACATGGAACTAGAGATTACAGTAATTACACTGAGATCAAACCTCAAAAAACACGACTTTTTTTCAAGAAGCTCCTCGTGAACAAATTTACAGCTTATGGTGGTTTTGAAAAATGATAAATACTTGAGAAATTGTCCTTTTTCTCAAGAGTTCCAGAAATACAGCTGTCCACGTTTCCATCCCAATATATTCATGTATTCATTCCATTGTTGGAAATGTACATCTGTAAAATCTACTTGTTAAGCGTTTCCTAGGTAACTAGTTTAGAATTGATCTTGGCTTGGCTTACTTCTAACACAGAAAGCACCATTTCATTGTAAGAAATACTTCCTCAGAGAAAAGTAGTGCCATATATTTGGGCGCACAGCAACGTCTTACCAAATCAATCTGCATGTCATGAATATACTTCAAAAGCCAAGAGGATATATTTCAGCTGTTTGAAGTCAGACATGTTTCTCAGAAGTTTTCTGATATGTGACCCATATACCTTGGCTCCAAGTCTCCTGGAGATTTTTTTCTGCCTCAAAAACCATTAAAAACTGTCAAAATAAGTGTATTTGTCGACTGACATCATGATGAAAGTGAAAAATTGTAAGCTTATACATGGCAGATGTATGATAATCTGTCTAAAGATTTGTCAGCACCTCTTCTAATGTATGCGCTGCACCAGTTTAAGGTACACCCAGTGCTGATATACACACAGTGTTTATATTCTCCATAGAGAAACATTGCCAATCATCATGTTGGAACAGCTGTACATTAAGCTAATTTCAGAACCCAATCTCTGGCAAGAAGGGTATAAAATCATTGTTTCTTTTCCAATGGGTCTTTTTCCAGTCTGTCCAACCTTCACAGAGACCATAAGCTCCAGATAGTCTCCAGAGGGTCCAATTTATTTGGTAATTTTCCATGCTATTATACAAGCTGTGTGCACAAAGGAACAACTTTTGCCATAATGGGTATACCTTAAAATATCTGAACTTACTAACTGCACAGGGCTTTGAAAAACCTTTGAATATGTAGTGTATATGTTATATTGTCTTGTAAAGCCAGTTCAGACAGGTATAGTTTTAGACTCAGTATATGAAATATAAAATTAGACAGCAGCATCTGTCCACAACTCCCACACTTGCATCTTTTATCATTTTTTTTATATACTTATAGCAGTCTCTAATAAGAAACATTGGATATGTTGACTAAAAACCTCAGTTCTGGACGTTTTTTTTTTAATGTAATACATTTGTTTATTGTCTTAATTTCCAATATTTTCATTGACCAACTTGATTTTATTTGGTAAATATAAACAAATTGAGAATTTGATGCATGAAAACATAGAAAACGGTTGAGATGTTTTTTAATAATTTGGTTGACCTGATACAAGGTATCAGCTGCTTAAGTGTGCATGGTTACAATTGTTTGATTCTCCTCTTTAAGATGCACAAGGGCTGGCACGGCGGTGCAGCAGGTACTGTCAGAGTCACATAACACTAGGGACCTGGAAGTTGTGGGTTTAAGTCCTGTTACGGGTGTGTGTCTTTAATGTGTTCTCCCCATGTCTCACGCAATTGTAGGTTGATTGGCGACTCTAAAGTGTCCATAGGGGTGTGGGTGTGTGTGTTCCTTCCTGTGAAGGACTGGCACCCCCTCCAGGGTGTGTTCCTACCTTGTGCCCAGTGGTTCTGGGTAGGACAACATTCCTACAGGATCATGGTGCAACTGCCATCTCTAATTTTGTCCATATTGACAGTTTGTAAGTACGGCATCTGTCGGTTAGCCAGTGCACCTCCTCCCTGTACATGGACTCGTCATTTCTGCTGATGAGGCACACAACGATTGTGTCATCTGCAAATGTGATGACATGATTTGAATTGTACATTGCAGCACAGTAATGAATCAGCAGATTGCACAGGAGTGGACTAAGCATACATCCCTGGGGCACTAGTGCTTAGCATGGTGGTGCTGGAAAGGCTGTGCCCGGTTCTGACTGATGGGTCTCCCAGTCAGGAAATCCATGATCCAGTTGCAGAAGTTGGTGCTCAGGCCTGTGTTTCTTGCCTCAGGGGAACTTGGCAGGTGTAGGAACAGTTACAGTAGTGTCATGACAGGGGCAGCATGATCCAGTCCATGGTTTTTGGCTGTGGCTCCATTGAGTCACCTCCATAGTGAGAGAAACATCAGGAGTTAGTCATCTCTACCTGTGGAGGGAGGGCAACCAACTGGTGCCATTTGTGCTATATTTAGCAGGTCAAGTGTCTTAAGGTGTAGGGTAACTACTCTACTAGTCTCTGCTCACGTTTTGGGACCTGGTACCTGGTTCATTCACCACTAGCACAGCTTCTCTCCCAGAAAAGTATCTGGTGATGTTGCAAACCACCATCTCTAACAGGAACCTCAAGCTTTGGAAACCACAAAAACAGCAGCTTTAGCATTAACCGTCATATAGTCTTACTGTATTTGTTTCTGTATTTTGGGACTAAACAAACCAATACACATCAACCAATGCATTCATACAGATCAGTAGAGTTTATTCTTTCCTTGTTGCATCTCTGGAGTCTTTTGTCGGTCAACAAACCAAGGAGCATTTGAACCTCTTCAAAAGGCCATAGCGAGTTACTCTTTTGAGTCAGATAAAAACTAACAATTTCTTTGGCTTGGTGATTTTACAAACTGCTAGTTTGTGCTGTAGGTCTGCCTTTTGTCGTGATAGACAAGTCTCTCTGGTCAATCAGCACTCTGCAAGGTTTATACATTGTGTTGAGTCCCTTTTCTGCTCCTTCCTTCTTTCTCCATGACAGCACAGCCTTCAAAACCATTTAAGCACAAATGTTGCACATAAGCCATCTCAGGTTCTCAGGAGCACGAGCACCACTGCAGTCATCCATAGCTACTAGTTATGGTGTGTGATGGTGTTCTTGGAGATAGTCACATCACACATATCCAGTGATTGATGCACTGTACTTCGCCTCCCCATGCATACCTCAGTAAGTGTGTTCAAAACAGCCTTGAAGAGCAGAGATAGCTCCTGGGAGCTGGTTTTTCACATCCTTCAGAATTGATTTGGCACGTCTGATGAACAGTCTGTACGCTGGCTTTAGCAGAACAAAGACGTGGTCTGAGAAGCAATAGTAAGGGAAGGGCCCAGCTCTGTATGTGATGGGGAGGTGGGTGTAAACAATGTCCATCATGCACTTTTCTGGAAATGAGGTTTCTGTACTGTAAATTATTTCACATTTTTTTGCACAGTAAGGTAAGTGTAGGGGATTGGATTTAGCTGAGGATGTGTGTGTGTGTGTGAGTGTGGGGAGGGGTGCAGCCTCAGATGCTCAGCAATAACCAGTTCATTACATTGGACCGGTTTCAGTAAATAGATCTGATTTCTATTAGTTTGGATTTGCGGATTTGTTCTGAGTAAAACACTTACTCCTGCATGCTTTGGCAAGGTTTGCTCCGAATTCTTCTTGTTTGTGTGTGTGTGGGAGGGGTGGGGGGGTGTTCTCAGGAACTGAGTAATAAGATGAGGTTTTTCAGAAACACATACACACTTATTCTTTCTCTGTCACACTCACACTTTCTTAGTAATGCATAAATAAATAAATCCAGAAACAGGGCGGCACAGTGGGGCAGCAGGTAGTCACACAACTCCAGGGATTCCCGCTCCGGGTGACTGTCTGTGAGGAGTTTGGTGTGTTCTCCCCGTGTCCCTGTGGGTTTCCTCTGGATGCTCTGGTTTCCTCCCACAGTCCAAAAACACACATTTATAGGTGAATTGGCTGCTCAAAAGTGTCTGTAGGTGTGAGGGAATATGTGTGTGTTGCCCTGTGAAAGACTGGTGCCCCCTCCAGGGTGTGTTCCTGCCTTGTGCCCAATGATTCCAGGTAGGCTCTGGACCCACCACAACCCTGAACTAGATAAGTGGTTACCGATAATGAATGAATGAATGAAATCCAGAAACATTCTGCCTAAAACTGACAGTATGATATGGGTCATAGTAAGTGTTATGAAATCCAACATCCACAACACATAGATGTGGGCCTAAAATGGGAAGCACAATTAAGAATATCTTATTCTCTGAAGAGAATACTCTGCAGAAGACCTGAGGTTACCAAGATCAGTGCCAAGAGTTGACTAGAATGACACAAAGCCCCCCTGCATTGGGCTGTGAAGCAGCTGAACTGTGTTCTCTGGACTGATAGAGCTACATTTAATACGATTAGGTTGTCTTATACTGAAGTGCCCACTATGATCCAGAACTAATCTTTCAAATTTAGTACCCAGCTACAGTGAGGGTCTGTACTATTATTGTTTGGTCTGCACCTCAAATTTTCTCTTTCAGAAAAAGAGAACAGTATAGAATGTCTAATGGGCAGTATTTGAATAGTAACCACACACATACACACAAAAGTTTATTGTACTGTTTAGGAAGGTGATTAAAGTTGAGAATTGATGTCAGAATACAATGAGCTCAGAGGAACAGTGTGTGTTCCTGACTGAATATAACCAGCAGCCAGGATGATCTGACACATCAGTTCGCTACCACACACACGCACACACACCTAGTAAAATTACATGATTTGTTGACTTGGCCTCCATAAAGACACATCCTCTCTATGAAACAAATGGGCAACCAGGCCCTTTTACTGTGTGTGTTGGTGGGGGATGCAATACCAGTACAGCTCATGTCGTATGTAAATTAGGCCCATTTTACCAACTGGAAAAATAGAACAACAGGTAGTGTCGCTGTTATACAGCGTGGGTTTACTCTGGGTGCTCCAGTTTCCTCCCACGGTCCAAAACCACACTGAATGGCTACACCTATGCCTTGCGCCCAGTGATTTCGGGTAGGCTCCGGACTCACCATGACCGTGATGAATAAGAGGTTTCAGTCAATGAATGAATGAAGGTTTTAGGAGTATGTATTAAAATATAGCTATGGTTCCCGGTTGTTCTCTGTAGCTTTTATGCACTTTTCACTTAAAATAATAATTAAAAAAAGCATGTCAGTTGACCAAGTTCAAACTTGTGCTTACAACTGTGTACACATTCCTTCTAGAGAGAGAAATGTGGGGGGTGGGAGAGAGAGAGCACACACGTTTCACACTTTTCCAAAGTGTAAGGCCATTTTGAACAGGTGGGATAAAATAGCAATATATTTGTCAGTTGAATATGCAGATTATGCTAATGAAGCATTCAAGAGAGAGCAGGAGGCGGCATGATGTTATACTGTTAGCATTCTCCTTTGCTATGATGCAGTATTTAGCATGCTAAATGTTTCTCCACTGTTAGTTGATATTCAGTTAATGACAGAGGAAAGGTTTAGCAGAATGCAGCATCTTTTAAACATCTGAACACAGCTTAGATATGAAAAAAAAAATCGCTTGTTTATTCCTTAGATATGAATCAGAATCTAAAAGTTTAGTGTAATTCATTTTTACAACACTCTACTGAAATCAGGGCGGCATGGTGCCACAATACGTAGTGTTCCTGTCACGTAGCTCCTGGGGTGGTGGGTTCGAGTCACGCTCCGGGTGACTGTCTGTGAGGTGATTGTTGTGTTCTCCCTGTGTCCATGTGGGTTTCCTCCAGGTGCTCAGGTTTCCTCCCACAGTCCAAAAACACACATTGGTAGTTGGATTGGTGACTCAAAAGGGTCCATAGGTGTGTGAGTGAATATGTGAGTGTGCGTCACACTGCGATGGACTGGCGGCCCCTCCAGAATGTGTCACAGCCTTGCACCCAGTCGATAAGTGGATACAGACAATGAAGGAATAAATGAATGAATGTACTGAAATCAGTACATCAGTAGGGAAAGTGGAGAAATGGGTGATTGTTTCCTACTCTCCTTCAAAAGTTACACAGTGCAGTTTCTACAGTGTTGAGCCCAGAGTAGCAATGACAGAAGCTCTATTCTCCCTGTTACAGATCAGTGGTGATTATAAGCATTCATGCCTCTTTCTGGGAATAGCTAAAAAACATAGCTTTAGGAAACACAACTGGACATAAAAATGCCTGTCGTGTATTGCAGATACATTTACATTAGAATTCAGATTGTTGGTACCTTTAGTGAAAATAGTGTATCCTTACAGTGCCTTTTTACTGACAGTGTACCATACAGCAGTTTGGTCATTCTCACATTTATAATAAATAAAATAATTATAATCAAGTAAATGAATGTGTGTGTGTGTGAGTAGTTTTTAAATTATAGAAATAATAGTATGAATGTTTCAGCTCACTCCATTGGTCCTTCAGACTTTGTTGTACATTTGAGTTCTCATTCACATTGTTTGCGTTTGCAGATGTCCTTGTACTTTACCTTTTTTCCTAACAGTCTAGTTTTCCTTTAAAGTGTTAGAACAGGAGTTACAGTCATCTCTAAGCCTGAAACAGCCTGCACTTTTGTTCTTTTTTTATAGATAACAGGGCCTCAGACACAGTCAGAAACCACATATGCAAATCTGTTTGAGATTTTATGCAGTTTGAGGCAAGCCTAAGATGATTTATGTATGGAGTTATTGGCTTCCATTATTTGTTAGCTGAATTATCCTCATAGCTCTAAGTGCAAATCTGTCTTGGCTGATCAACTGCTTTTGGACTGAGGGTAAAATCTAGTACTTTCTGAGGTTTCAGCTACTTGTTAGAATTTTCCATTTCACCATAAATTGGGTTTCATTTGCAGGAATGTAACATGCTGTTTGTGTTGGAAAAGAAATTTTGAGCAAGAATGGAACCAATTCACCAACTTGTTTGATAAGAAAGAACTTCAGCCACCCTTAATAGTCATGCTGGTAAGCTATATCATTTAAAGTGGAATGGAAATTTTGAAAAACATCATCTTGTTTTCCTCATTCATTATCTGTAAGCGCTTATCCAGTTCAGGGTCGCAGTGGGTCCAGGGCCTACCTGGAATCATTGGGCGCAAGTCAGGAACACACCCTTCACAGGGCAACACAGACACACACGTTCACTCACACCTACGGACACTTTTGAGTCACCAATCAACCTACCAACGTGTGTTTTTGGACTGTGGGAGGAAACCGGAGCACCTGGAGGAAACCCACACGGACACGGGGAGAACACACCAACTCCTCACAGATAGTAACCCGGAGCGGGAATCGAACCCACAACCTCCAGGCCCCTGGAGCTGTGTGACTGCGCCACTGTGCCGCCCATTTGAAAAACAGTTCAGTTAATAAAAAAAAAGATGCCCTCTTCGAATTAAACTGATTACACTTTATGGAAATGTGGAAATATGGAAATATTTCATAGCTATTTTAATTTTTTTATATATATATATTCAGTAATGCTGAATAAATACTTCAGCCCTTAACCCACAATGACATTAACTTCAGGAAGCCAAAATTAATGGCAGTTTGTAGCCTTGCAGCTCCAGTATAAAACAAAAGATAAAAGCCTGTCATGGCTAAGGGAAAATGTTTTTTTTTTTTTAATTGTTTTTCTTTCTTTTTTCTTTTTTTTTTTGGCCAAACTGTCACTTTCAGTTCATTTATGAGGTTTTTCACTCTTTCTTTCTCTAAATTAACCACAGGCTCTGTGTGGAACAAATAATCCTTCCGTTCTTTCAACCCCCCCACCATTTTTGTATCTCTTGCTCTCTCGCTCTCGCTCTCTCTTACCCACATACACTAGATTGCATAACTCCAGATGTCCGCTATCAGAGAAACCCAAACGTCCACTGAGGTCAGTGACTGTCACATCCCCTTACGTCAGTAGTGCCGCGAAAGCTACCAATGTTCAGAATACCGGCCAACGCAGGAATTTTCTTTTTTTTTTTTTATTATTTATTTATGCATCCATGGGATAAAATCGTGTCCAGTCTCAGTGAAATCAACCCAAAAAAACCATGCGCTGCACCCACAATAATGCTAATATCATTTGAACACCGCTGAGAGGGATGATAGTAGAGATGCCGAGGCTTAAATGAGATACGCAATCACATGCATATGCACGCGTAAACACACACACACAAACACTTGCTTACAAAGCCGTGAAATTTCAAAGAGGCTGACCTCAAATGTGTGTTCCCAAGCAAATAAGCCAGTAGCAAAAGTCAGTAATGAAGTAAACACACTCTTGTGCTTTCTCATGTGGAGTTTTTGCATTGCATTTTTGATGCAGGATGCCGGTACAGCATCTAAACATAACTGTAACCATAAGCACAATTTACTTAGAAAGAAATGCGACATTTCCAACTGTAACTTGTTAATTAAACCAATGTCCTATTCGTAGCATATCATTCTTTCAGCCAACTCTTTGCAATAAAAAGCTGAGTGATGGGAGATGAAGCTGTAATTTTCAGGTAAAAATGCTACCTAGTGTTTGTTAAATTATGTAGGAATAAGCTGCCTCCTAATAACAGTGGCGTGTTGAAGTTTAAAAAAGTGTTCGATGTTTTTCTTTGTCACACAATTTCATGTTTTCCAAAAATCTGGGGAAATTTGGTCCCCGCAAAGTATTAAATACAGGGCAGGCACACATAGACAGTCACGTATACACAAACATACATCCATCTTGATGCCTGTGGGTCTTGTGATGTGCAGTTGATTTAGGTAACGAGGGTTTCTGCTAGAACTGACATTATCATCAAACACAGTGACAGAGAGACAGTGTGTGTCTGTGTGAGTGTGTTTGAGCGAGTGCATGTGTATATGACAGGCTGCTTTACGTCAGATTCTGAAAGCTTGTGTTCAATCAGCTCATGATCCATGAAATTGATGTTAACATGTATTTTTTATTGAAGCTGATTGTCCTGCTCCTGTTTTTAGCTTGCTGCCATTTATCAGCTTCCATTCTGCTGTTTTGGGTAATTACGCTTAAAGGTAGAAAGCCTAGAACTTTCTTCTCCATTTTTTATTTTTCTTAAACTTGAAACACAAATGTGGTCCTGGGCACTTTGAGAAAATTCAGGATTACAGTTTGCTTGTTACAGTATTGCAGTTTACTTTACACATAAACATACACATACACACACACACACACTTGAAAACTGACAGTAAGCCTAAAGTTTAATATAAATGTGTCCGTGGAGCTTCATTAGAAGTCTCAGCTTAACGTCAGGCGAAACGGAAGAGAGACACAAACAGTTTTTTTTTTCTCATATAGGGGGCTCCCATTGCTCCCTCTTTCTGCCTGTGTGGTTTGCAAGAAAGGGTTTGGTCAGGGCAATCCAGAAAGGGAGAGCGGGGGAGGATAAAGGATAGAGAGAGAGAAAGAGAGAGATAGATGAGGGAGAGAATGAGAGACTTGTCAGAATGTGGTGACTCAGTATGGACAGAGGCTGAAAATGCATGTGTATTCTCTCTCTCTCTCTCTCTCTCTCTCTCTCTCTGACACACACACACACAAACACACACACACACACACACACAAACTGTTTGACATGCCAGGGAAGCGAGTTTCTTCTCTCTGTCTTTTAATGATGTACCTCCTCTAGGCCATGCTGAATGTGAGTTTTTGTGTGTGTGTGTGTGTGTGTGTGTCTGCCTTTGAAGCAGATTTCAAATATATTTTCAAGTAACTCTAGTTTGTATCCTAAACATTGAGCATAACTTTACACATTAGGTTTGACCAAATACTCAGTACTCCGTATTTAATTTCCATAATGTTCATTAATTGTGTTTATTCATTAACATTTCAGCATTTCACTTGTTCTAAATGAAGTATTGGGATTGAGGTTGTGTGATTTTCTGGTCAGACACAGTCACGTCTTTATGATGTTATGAATGTAGTAAATGGCCCATATGTCAATACAATAAAATTTACACCTTATATCATAATGTGATTACACAGTGTCCATAAAGTGTATGTGTATATACATATACATAGAGGCAGTCAATCTTTTCCTCTGGAGGCCCCTCTACCGCCTTCATCTAAAAATAAACTGGTCTATATGCGAACACTTGTGTGCATAACATAACAGCGAGAACAGAACAACGATGTAATTACAATAAGTAACGTGGAAATCCAGCCAAGACCAGAAAAATGACAGATGACTCAAAGACACAAAGTTTATATGAGTATAGAAAATAGGAAGCATCCGTGAGCTCACATGGATAAGGTGGCAATTTTTATGTTAGCAATCATGAACATAGCAAATTAATACTGCATTTTTAGAAGTTGGTTAAATAAATAGACAGTTTATTAATTGACATTTTTAATACGACACCAAAGATACCATAAAATGAGAAAAGAGTTAGAAAATGTTAGAAAATTACATTTATGTTACACTAAACATGTTAAGACATTTGTACACCTAATAAAAAATAAAATTCAATTTGCACTCTGTATTTATTTATTCAATGAACAAGTATCTTTTTTCCTTCATTTTGTTCCTTTGCTTTGTCCATTCCCTCAGATCTACAGCCGTTTAAAGCAGAGGAAGAACATGATGGACCGAATGAGGGAGAACAAGTATCGCAGCAATGAGACCAAGCGCATCAACGCCATGCTCTTCTCCATCGTGGTGGCATTCGCCGTGTGCTGGCTGCCCCTCAATGTCTTCAATGCCATCATTGACTGGAACCACGAGGTGGCCATGAACTGCACCCACAATCCCCTGTTCTCACTGTGTCACCTGACAGCCATGTGTTCCGTCTGCGTCAACCCCGTCTTCTACGGCTTCTTAAACCGCAACTTCCAGCGAGACCTGAGGGCCTTCCGCATCTGCAAGACCCTCTCAGTCCGAGAGGAAGAGTATGACACTATCGCCATGTCAACTATCCACACCGACCTTTCCAAAACGTCTTTGAAACTTGGCAGTCCAGAACTCTAGGGGGGGAGTTGTCCTAAATCTCTGCTTTGGCTTCCTACCTTCAAGAAAGTGTACAATCTGAGAACATCTACTTGAATGAATGCATATGCTGCAAAATCTCTGGTTACATCCCAGATCAAGTGCATACTGAGGTCTCAAGCTTTAAGCACACGCCGATGCTAGGCTGAAGTGAGATTAGTGGCAGTGATTTGAAGTCTTTAATGGGGAGCCTGAAACTGCAGATGAAAATGGATTCCTGCTAATTGGGACTCGACACCAACTGAGATCTTCAGAATCAATTCTTTTAACATTTCTGCAGTCTCTTATAATAGAGCTTGCCCCAGAGGGACTACCAGACGGTCGAACGGAAACAGGGAACAAGCCTTACTTTTCAGTACAGTTGTGTAATTGTAACAAGTTACAAAAATGAGGGCATGCTAAGAGGGTACCAAGGGACAGACACAGGATTATAAAAAGTATAGGGCTTTAAGGAAGCATGCTGAGCAACCAGATTCTGGGGAAAGAGAGGGGAAAAAAAATTGGACTTCTTTCAGGTACCTAAAAACCATGTAGGCCTGAATGCCTTTGTGTAGATATGCTAATACAAGAGGGGGGTCTAAATGGTCAGAAACATTGCTTCCAAATTTTCCAAACCTTTTGATGTTTCAGTTTTAGTGTAGCATACATTTTAACAAACAGAGATTGGTGTATTTTACAGCTTTACAAATGCTAGTAACTTCTTTTTGTAGACCAGTTTAGTAGGACAGAAATAATTGCCGCTAACTGCTTCTTGGCAAGACGTTTTGTTTTTTTCTTTCCTGTAAAGGAGCAATCATTCATTTTCTTCCATGACTGCCTTTTACGTTTTGAATCTGGAAGCATGAGAGTCTCTATATTTAACCTGTTTTAAACATAGCCACTCAAATAAACTGGTTTATTTAGGAACAGCTATGCAGATTGATTACAGAAAGAAATAATTATTAATGGCTAAGTTTTGGCAGTGAAAATAACTGAATGCTCCTTTAAAGCTACAATTACACCAATATCACCAATGATTTTATTAAAGCAATGTCTTCAAAATACATTTAAAACAGCTGTTTTCCACTTGCCATACATTTATGAATAGGTTACTGTTTCGAGTATCTGTGCACTGGTTTTTATCCTCTATGTATATTTTTTAAATAGATTTAGAGAGACATGAGAATGTGCAAATACTGTTTTAACTGGCATTTTTCTGTTGTAACTATGTCTCGTAACTATGAATGTAAATGAGCTGAGTGTTGTGGTTGAAGTAATAACAAGCCAATATCTTAGAAGTGTGATTATGTATGATTACTTGAATATTAATATAAATCAGAGACATGTATTCAGAATATTTTCATATATTGCAGACATCATTTGTCAGTGGCAATTTATAAATGTAATTGTAAGATTTAATTTAGATAAATAATTCTGCCCGATGCTAGTTATTCATTAGTTTCATTTGAATATTCACTAAGGTCACTACCTTGAAATACTTTTCATACACAGTAAATTCACCAGTGTTAAATCAACACTATTAGTGTTAAATTAACACTAATTGTGTTAGTGTTGAATTAACACTGGAGAATTTGCTGTGTAGTTGTATATACAGGACCAGTCAAAAGTTTGGATACATATGCTCATAAAAAAGGGCTTTTCTTGTTTATTATTTATATATTAGCATTCACATCTATGGAACTTAATTTTACGTTTTGGACAGACAGACAAAAAAGGGCCACGTATTACATAGTGACTTAAATCCATTTCTGTCTCAGCCCTTGTCTTAGAATCCACTTTAAAAATTTAAAGGGGAATTCTACCAATTTGAATTTCTGCATAATGAAATAAGATATATATTAAGATGTATATTATTGTGTGTGGCTTGATGTGAAATGCTACATTCTACAGAAAATCTGATGGTTAAAAGGAAACAGACATTCAAAAACTGTTTTCAAAGATGCAACTCTGAAAGTTATTACATGAAATCATTATGAATAAGCTGCCAGATGTCTGAAATAATGTTTTATAATAGTTGTGAAATAGGATTTTGCTCCAAGATAAAGAGCCCAATCTATAAATAAACAGTCTTTAAACTAAAGATTTTTCAAATGTATTAGTATTTTACCTAAATCAACTTTAATGGTGTCAGAGTCATATGTATGTTCGCTCGTCCATGATACATCTAATTAAACCACTCTGACTGATGTTTTATTTTTTTTTAGGTATTTCTTACAAATAGAATTTTGCAGAAATGTAGAAAAATGTATGGAATTAACCAATTTTTCATATTATTATAAAAAACACCCATATGTGTTCAAACAACTGACTGGTACTGATGACTGGGAAGAT
Source organism: Hoplias malabaricus (assembly GCF_029633855.1). NCBI lineage: Eukaryota > Metazoa > Chordata > Actinopteri > Characiformes > Erythrinidae > Hoplias > Hoplias malabaricus. Next base: position 14,910,833 of record NC_089801.1, on the reverse strand, counting down.
TACTCAAGTGTGTGTGTGTGTGTGTGTGTGTATGTTTATAAAAAGAGTAAATATTTTATGATGTCATTTTTAGGTATTGAAGGGACTGAATCACCAACTTCATAATTTCATAAGGAACTATAATGTCATTGTCTTTAGAACTTAATTAGATTATAAATGTTGCTTGCTCATGGGATCTGCTGTAAAATACTAGCAAAGAGAAAGTAGATAAACCGACCATTTGCAAAATTTTGTCCTGCCTTTACTGTTGCTACATCTATTAAATATAGGTTGTATTTTTGTGCCTGGCTTATTTGCAAAAGTGTGTGGATTGTCATGAGAAGACAGATGCTTGCATAGATGCCAGCCAGCATTCGTTAACATGATGCAATGTGTGTACTAGACATAACATACCAATCAGCTAACAAAGAATATCTCTCACATTGTGGCAAGGAATGAATCAAGGGGATTTCTTTGAAAAATAAAGACATATTCTTGTAATGTTTTGAGTTGTATAACCTCACACATTCATTAAACTGCTTCATTTTGTTTTTGCGCTAGTTCAGGTCGACTAATGTTTGGGACTCGTGACAAACCAGCAACGCTTCCAGATTTCTAAACAGCATTTACTGCTTTTGTAGCCACTCGTACCCATGGCTCTGCTGAGATTTCATGTGTGGGTACTTGCTGCAGTTTATTAATTACCGCTTCCAATGAGCTAGTGCTGAAGCCAACATTGGACCTAATCGGAGCAATTTAATAAAGCAAGGCAAATAATATAAAACATGAGAGGATTAATAATTATGATAAACTTATTTTAGCATATTGTTGGTGAGTAGCCTACAGTTAAGAAATGCTAACTTTTGAGCTAATCTTTCTCTGTAATGTTAGCATTAGAGGTAATATTAAAATGAACTTTAGCAAACAACATTAAGGTCATAAAGCTTAGTCCTGTTTTAGAGTCTGTGGGTTTAAATGTTAATAGTTTTTTCACTGAAATGTAAGAGGTTCTCCACAAAGTTTAATCCAATATTTTTTCAGTTTCAGGTAATAGAATGCAAACCATTGTATATTCCTCAATAACACCATTGCATTAGATAATAATCCTTACTTATTTCCATTCTGGTTTCTTAATTTCCTCACGTACAAATTTGTTGTAGTTCTGAGGCATGATGAATCTAATGAAAATTTAAACAAATAATATAATAATTAAAACACCCAAAACTAGCACCTATTTTACGTGGTTGCCTGAGGAGCATGTCTGTTACAATTCTGCAAATGGTCATATTGCACTTTTTTAAACTTATCACAGCTAACCCCCCGGTGGCTGCAGGATGTGACATCACAACCAAGTGTCTTTAAGGATGGGTTTAAATTTGGCTCACTGAATTAAGAAGCAGTTTAACCTTGCCACAAGAGCTCAGTGACACTGTGACAACAAAAGTTTTGTGACACACACAATCGTGTTAGGCATACTTTCTTGTGGGGGTGGGGGTGGCAATGTGTGTGTGTTTGGAAGCTGGAAGCATCATGATTTTGACAGTAATGCTAAGTGCTTCTTCTCATGTCCATGTGCGAGGGAGGGTGATGTGATGAAGCATTAGAGAACACACATATGGCCTTTTTCACATCATGCCCAAGTGGTCCTGTGGCTTGCTTCATTTTCTATGCTCCATTTTTACTCCAGCGTAAATTTCCTGTGGACTATGTAGTAATGTTCTATTCATCATTCTGATGATACCTATAGTCTCTGTATCGCTTAAATCAATGGTTTCTCTCAAAGTGTCACATTCATGCAGATGAAGTTCAATAAAGACTCTTTTTACAACACAATACAGCCATTTTTGGTCATTTTCATGCTAGAACAGACTGGTCACTTTAATGGAAATCTGTATAGTGAGATTATAATGTACAGCTTGTGGACAGTGAAATATAGAAATGTACAAATTCAGAAGCTTGGCATTTGTTTAATTAACAATTAAACTGGCTGTTAAAATCAACAAGGTATTCACTCAGGAGATATTTGTCAAGAAATGAGATTTGAGATTATCCACATTCCATAAGAAAGGGGGTAATCAAAGGAAAATATGTGGGGAAAAAAACATGAGTTTCCAAAAATGTAGCATTCAAAAATGTTATCAGTGATTTACAGATGCAACACTTGCTAGATCACCAAAATTTTCCCTTTCTGATAAACAGATCTTCAATACTTCATCTTTGTGAGACAGAAAAAAATCTGATCTTCAGATCTGATCTCAAGTCCACAGGTGTTTTTGTCTATTCTTCCATGGTGAGAAGACAACTTAACACTATGTGTCTAATAGAATGATAAGCTGTAAAATAGACTCAATAGAAGAACATCTGCAAATCAAACATGAAGCTGCAGGTGTTTGCTAAACACTAGATTGACCCCAGAGTTCAGACTTCCATATCAAGCAGAAGCAGAAGTTGCAGCCACGTTCTAGAACTGAACTTTGAAGATGTAGATATATTATGATAGCTGAAAACAAACCATGGAAGCAGCAGTAAAATTAAAAAGTATTTAAAAGAATGAATGACAGTTGGTGAATGAGGTTTTTAATGACAAAATTGATTCTATTTTCTAATAATAAATATTTAGAAACTGATGCCTGCAACCCACAAATACTAGCACATCACTTGTTTTTTTATTGGACTTTTATTGACCTTTTTAAAGTTTTTCTGAAGTGAAGATACTAATTGTTGCAGTTTGCATGTGGCATTTTTGCCTATGCTTGATGTATACAAGACTTGAGCTGATCAACATCTTGTGGTCACCATGGTCAGATTCTCCTCTACATGATATGCCATACATTTTCAAGACAAATCTTGCGTTCAAGCATTGGCACTCTATGACTATAAAGACATGTGGCTGTAACTTGCATAGAATGAGGCCTGGCATGGTCCTGCTGAAATAGACGTGGAGTTTCTGCTAAAAGATGTCATTTTAATGGCAGCACACGTCACCCCAAAATAAAAGATAAGCCTCTGCATCAACAGTACCTTCCCATATCTGCAGATCACAAATGCCAAAGGTCCATCTGAAACATGGACTCATCTGACCCCAAACGTAGTTCCACTGTCTTTTCAGTCAAACTCTGATGATATCTGGCCTGGAGTACTCGCTGGTTTTACATCTCAAAATTAATATATGGCTTCCTCTTAGCATAATAAAACAGACTGTGTGTAAGTAACAGTTATTTTCCAAAGTGCCCCCAAGCCCAAGTGGCTATGCCCATCAGGGTAGCATGAAGGTTTCTGAAAAAATACCAATGGTCAAACACGTTAAGCAGTGATTGTACCTGCTATATAACTATTGTTTTTTTTTTCCCATTGAGGAAGACACGGATTTGACTTTTGTCTCCTGGCCTATGATCTTGAGGACATAACATTTACTTTTATTAACCACTCTGAGCTCTTGTCTGTGAACTCAAGCCTTTTACCTTTAAATGTCAGCAGTAGTCTGGAGTTTCTTTGATCTACGGCAACTGAAAAGAAGGGGTAAAAATGAGTGCCCCCTCATACACCTACATACACACACACTTCTGCAGAGGCAGGACTTATCATGGGGGACATTATCCAAACTGACATAGAATTACATTACGACAGTGGGCACTATGTTTACTAACCTTAAAACCATATTCTTTATTTTTTCCCCAACTTATAAACAATGAATTCGGTTGCTTGAAGGTAATCTCATTTACCCCTTTTCTACCAAAAGAACTCTAGTACTTGAACCGGTTCCATTCCGGATTCTTGGAAACCTGGTACTCCCCAAAAATCTGGCCTGCATTTCCATCAGTTTAGATGGGATCTGGAAAGAGTCATGGTTTATCTACTGTTTACAGCAGGTTCAGATCACAGTAATATGTGATACATGTGTATAAATGTTGCAGAGTTTTGAGTTGTCCTGCTGAGATGGTGAACAGTGGAGGAAAGTAGCCTCTTGTCACTGTAAACACAGTCCCAGAAACGAACACAACGAACTCTGTTTTGTTTTCTTTTATTTATTTATGTAACCCCGTTCAGCTCCTGTGTATGATATTATTATTTTAAAGGCTCTGAGTTCTTTCTGGAGCTTCTTTAGCTCAACACACCCACAGGAGCAATCATGATTCGTGCTGAAGAATCTACTCTTTTTGGTTCCAGCTGGAATTAGATTTAGATTGGTGTAAACGCACTGAATGGTTTCAATATGTTTCTGTTTGTTGGTGGAACAGCACTAATTGTAGACACAGATGGAGAGACACAACTTAAGTTTAATTTGTTCTGTGCCAAGCAACCAGCAGGATATATTTGGGACTGGATGGGTATTTGTAATACTGAACAAATAATCTAGCATCAGTACCTAACCTCACTAATACTCTCCGGGCTGAATGCCTTCAAAACCTCAGAGAAACAGTCCTACATCTAGATCAAAGCCTTCCCAGTTGAGTAGAAGCTGTTACTGCAGCAAAGATGGACAAGATCCTTGTTAATACCCTGGAGTACAGAAGAAGTCCAGGACCATGTGGGTCTTGCCTCAGGTCACTGTCAGTGTGGAGTTCAATGTGTTCCACCCCATATCCTCCTGGTGCCAGACCCACACCCAGGTGAAATGTGAGGGTGATCCCATTGGGACAGGAATGTTTCAAAAGAAATGCCGGATGAGCAGGAGTCCATTTTTTTTTGTTTTGCTGTTGAGCTTATATGGTTTATTTGTCAGGAATCAAATAGAAATCATTGGTCTATGAAGTTTCAGCTTTAATAGATCAGATTCTTCATACAATAAATAAAATGTGACGACAGCACTGAGATGACTGACATGAACAAACGCTGTCCAGAATGGCTCTAATTCACTATTCCCACATTTAAATAGACTTCCAGTTTTCTATTTGCCATTTGATGCTTTTTTGATGCTTGCCATTTGGTACTTTCTGCTTGTCTTTGCTTGTTTGCTCAGGATGTATCCAGGCGGTGCTTGTCTGGAGAAATGAGAATGCCTTTTAGTAGATTAAATACCATTTCGAACACACACACACACACACACACACACACACACACATCTAAAAGCCATGGATCCAATCCTGCGTATCATGGAGATGGTGCACTTGTAATGCAGACTTATTAGAATTATGTAAGATTAATACTTGTGATCTTTGACGTGCAAAATGTCAATCTGCAACATCTGCTGCCCTTCTCATAATCCACAACGAGCTCAGAAAAGTCAAGGAGGGGGGTTTTAGGGAGAAAGAGAGAGTGAGACTAAGCGAGTAACAGAGCCTGAAATGAGATAGAGTGTGTTTTATACTCTGTTTTACTCAAGTTGTGGGGACCAAATGTACTTGTAGTAGTGATAGCATATTTACTAATTGGAGAATCCCCACAAAGTGTGTAGTACAAAGCATGTTGTGCGTGTGTGTGTGTGTGTGTGTGTGTGTGTGTGTGTGTGTGTGTGTGTGTGTGTGTGTGAGAGAGAGAGAGAGAGAGAGAGAGAGAGAAAGAGAGAGAGAGAGAAGAGGACAGAAATAGACACAGAAAATGGGAATAGAAAACCACAAAGGAAGAGAGAGGGGGGCTGTAAGGTGACAGACAGAAAGAGGAAAAAAGTCAAAGAGAATGAAGGATTGAGTAGGTGAAAAGACTGAGAATGAATAATAAGAACATTTCTCTCTCTCTCTCTCTCTCTCTCTCTCTCTCTCTGTGTGTGTGTGTGTGTGTGTGTGTCATTGTCTCTCATTCACCCTCTCACTCTATTTGAGCCTAACACAGTTAAATGTTTCTGACAGTCGCCATCAGCGATGCTAGTCACCACTGAGAAGTAAAAGGAACCAGCGTTTCATTCACATCTACAAATCACACAGAAAACAGAAAACATTAGCATCATAGCTACTTTAACATGACACAGTCCCCACACATTAGTATTATGGCTAAAAGGGGGCTTATGTCGTGTATAGGTGTGGGCTGTGGTGCCGACTCAGGGTGTCCACCCATAGGCCATAATCAGCTGTCTCTACAATGAAAATTCTTACAAAAACACTGCTATAAGAATTATGTAAGAATAATACTTGTGAATTTTGATGTGCAAAATGTCAATCTGCACATCATCTCAAAATCCACAATGAGTTCAGAAATGTCAAGGAGGGGGATCTAGGGAGGAGGAGAGTGTGGGACTCACTATATAGTGCCTAGTATAGTGTATAATGTGCACTCAAAGGGAGGGTGATATGTTTAATAAAAAGCTATTTATTTGCAGTTATAAACTTCACAACCTCCTACAAATACAGCACCAAAGATAAAATAAAAGTTCTAAATATAGCAGGACCTTCCCCATAAATAGTCATCATGTTTAGTATCACAAACTTCCTCATTCATTTTTCAACCAGTGATTGGTTACTTATCTTCAGATTACAAGTATAATACAGCTTACTCATCAGAAACATGACTCTGTGTCATGTCCGTCAGACCATTCCTGAACTATTTTACGGTAAAAAACGGCAGCTGTGGTTGCCAAAATTCACCGCAAAGTATAGAGTCAAACTGTAAATGACATTACAGTGTCTGTTTTGGCAATCTAACTTTTACATTCAAGAACTGTTTTGTTTACAGTACTTTTCTGTTAAAAAACAGATATACACCATAAAACCCCATAAATAAAAATAACAATATATTACCCCATACATAAAAATAACAAAAAAACTAAAATGTAAAAAAATTAACATGTAAATAGCGTGACAAATGACAGAATGGAGACTGAGATATAGTCATACTTAAAAGGAGGTATTGCAGAAAGGAGCAAAGAAATGTGCGGTATCTGGGTGCAACACTCTACCACTCGGAAACAGGCTGATGGCGAACCTTCCTGACCAAGACACATCTCATTACAACATGCCCAAAAACACAAACACACACACAAATACACAAAATAATCGCACAGTGCAGCCCAAAATCAAAAAGTCTCAGAAACAAAAGAAAAACAAAGAAACTCCCTAATGAGTCTCAGCTCCTCCCAGTAATTGGACACTTGCACCGCCCATAATGATTTGTGCATTTAATAGTGAGCTTACAGTCATTTACCGTTATGGTTTTACAGTTTTTCACCGTAAAATTTACAGCCATTTTTTACAGTGCAGCCAGTAGGGCATTCCATTACCATGAAGGGGTGCACATGGTTTGCAGCACAGCAGTTAGCTGCTAAAATGCACTGTGTGAGCTAACAACATTCAGCAATATTCTGTGGGATCGAACAAGACATTGGCATCAATAAGGCCTTATGCCTCCATGATTGTGTTACTGTTCTCTTAGTTGAATCACTTTTCATAGGTTCTTACCACTGAATACAAGGAATACTGTGTAGTGGAAGTAGTATGCACACATTGCTGTGGCATTTGCACTACATAGCGGAGTCAATGATAATTCATTATTATTTAATTAATAATTAATTATTTAATTCATTTTGCTAAGCTCCATGTTTGGGAGCCATTAACTAATATGTAGTGTCCTTACCTGTCTTAATTTTAACTTAGACAAATAGGTCATCTTCACATATTATACAGCAAAAGTAGCTAGAATTAACTATTATTAATGAATTATGCTTATTGACCCGCCATGGGTTCTTGACTCTGAAATGGAATCTGAACTAGAAGTTAAAATTCCATACAAGAAAGGTGCACACACAAACAAATAACCAAGGATCACACAACTGGTTTATTAATAATAATATCAAATAATGAATATTGATTAGACATTCATATAATAAAATGGATTACCGCGATATATGAGGGAACAGGGAGATTAATATGTGAGGGAATTTTTCTATGATAATTATTGTCCTAAGTTCTAAGAAAGGCTATTGTTTATCCCAGCAAACTTTCAGTACCAACCCATGAGCCATGAGAGACATGAAACCATGTGACCTTACGTATCCGGAGATGAACGGGGAGCATGACGCTGACAGTGCCTTCCGGCACGACTTCCTGGAGAATTGCAGACGCGGGCCTTGTAGGTTGCAACCGCGGGCCTTGTAGGTTGCAACCGCGGGCGTTCATTTTCTCCCGAGGCTTTCAGACGCAGCCGTCGGAGCTGGTGGTGTTCTGAAGGTCTCTGTGGGGATTCTTCGTCGTTGCTGATCTGCTGCCTTGTGAGAGAGAGAGAGAGGCACGTCCATGCAGGTCTCTCCTGTGCAGGTTTCCACATCTCAGAAGGTCATTCTGAGGGTGCGTGCAGCAGTCCTCTTCGTGGCGTTGTCGTCGTTTGGAGGGTCAGAGGTCTAAGGTTGCCTTCATGCTCTGGGTGTGGCGTTGAAATTTTGCTAGCGTTAAACTATAGCTCTTCTTAATCTGTAGTTTCTATCTGGACCACGCTTTAAAGGTCCAAGACTGTTTAAGAAAGCCATGAGTCTGACGCCTGCAGAGTCATTTCCAAAACACAGGTCATTTTACTCTTTTAGCCTTGAAAAAGCTAAAAGAGACAACGCCCCAAGTGTCTGGAGCCTTCAAGTGAAGAGTCGAACTTCGGAGCAAAAGGGGCAGAAGCCCAAAAAGTTCGAAAAACCTTACAAAGCTCAAAAGCTGAAAAAGCTTGTGTCATTTGGCGCCACAGGTTTTTAACTAGAGTTTAGAAAACCCGTCCCGAATACCTGATTCGTCCTCAATGAGGGAGAATTGGAGCTTTTCTTGCTCCTGATTGGCTGTTTCCTGTACCTTGGGAGTGGCATCACATAGAATTTATGACACTTGACAAGACAAAGACTTGACCATCCCTGAGTGAATACTTTGCAATATAAAAGATTATATGTTAACACAAAGTAATATAATTAAGAAAAAGATAACCATGTTTCTTTATAATTATTAACCAAATAAACACATAGTATGTGACTACCTTGGTTCTACATAAATTCATATAAACAAAAATGACTTTAAACACATGTAAATTAATTCCACCTATTTTGATTGTCAAAACGGGATTAATTTCAAACAGTTGTGCCCATATACAACTTGTTTTCCATGTAAGAACTTTGGGATGTTTGAGTCTTTTAGAGTTAACAGTCTTTAAAAAGGTGTCCTTTAAAGAGGGCATTGTGGGTTTCAATCAAGATTGAGTCTCTGTGTCTCTCTGCATTCTTTCCTTGACCCTGGGGGTCCTTAAGTCATAAAAAAGGGTCTTTGGAGGGGGTTTTACGGGCCTGCTCTGGAGGTTTATCTCACCTTACGATCTTGGTTAGAGATGTCTCTGAAAACTAGCAAAAGCTTGGGTATTTAAAATCACATCTTCAGAAAGTCAAAATTTCTTATTAGAAATTAATACACATTCATCATATCCACTACAACTGCACAAAACCTGCTGCTTTGGAGATGCTCAGACCATGTCATCAAGCCATCACAACATCACAAAGCCCATGCCAAAGTCGCACAGATGCTTAGACTTGCCCATTTTCCCTGCTTCCAGCAAATCAATTTCAGGAACTTACGGTTGGTTCACCTTGTGCTTAATATATCACACCTCTTGACAGGTGCCACTACAACAAGATAATGACTCTAAGTGGGGGGCGGCACGGTGGCGCAGCAGGTTAGTGTCGCAGTCACACAGCTCCAGGGGCCTGGAGGTTGTGGGTTCGATTCCCGCTCCGGGTGACTGTCTGTGAGGAGTTGGTGTGTTCTCCCCGTGTCCGCGTGGGTTTCCTCCGGGTGCTCCGGTTTCCTCCCACAGTCCAAAAACACATGTTGCAGGTGGATTGGCGACTCGAAAGTGTCCGTAGGTGTAGGTGTGAGTGTGTGTGTGTCTGTGTTGCCCTGTGAAGGACTGGCGTCCCCTCCAGGGTGTATTCCCTGCCTTGCGCCCGATGATTCCAGGTAGGCTCTGGACCCCCTGCGACCCTAAATTGGATAAGCGGTTACAGATAATGGATGGATGGACTCTAAGTGGTTTTAAAGACATTGGCGTATGAACCAAATGAACTGAGAGTTGGAATGGCACCCTTTCTGATCATTTATAATGTATGGTGCATAAAATTATTTTTTAAAAATGTCAAAGACACTTAGATTTTTCCAAGATGGACCTGATCCAAGCAGCAGTGGGTCAGAGCCTTCGCCTTTTTAAGACCATGTAAGTGTTGAGTGCATTCTTATTTGGACATATTTTAACCTACGCTCTACTAATGTTTGTTTTGACAGATTGAAATGTCTTTGTGGGAAGGAGCTCAATCTCAGGGGATTTTTCTGGCAGAGAAGAGGTTAAAATGAGCTGGATCACACAAAATCTTCTCTTGCTCAGAAAAATGAGGGTCTCACTGGCAGGATGTGTTGCTTAGCAACTAAGAGGTGAGTATATCAAACAGGTCAAAGTTGGGTTCCTTGACCAGTTTTCTTTTGTGAAATTCCAGCGTAAACGACCAGACAACAGATGATTTCTTTCTCTCTTTCTTTCTTTCGTTCTTTCTTTTTAGGTATAACTGGTGTGTGAATGAATATAGCAAGAGATAAAGAGTCTTTTTTGTTGTGGCTTTTATTAAAATGTTGATAATAGCCTCGTTGTCTATCAATACACACTCCTTTCTCCCTAATGGAGCTAATGAGTGGACGCATACACTGCTTTAAACAGAGTAAACAAAAAAAAGTAAAAAAAGTAGTTAGTGAATACATGATACACATTAATGAAAGGGGACACTACTTTTTTTTTCATTTTAACTGGAAATCAATCATTATTTGTTTGCTCATTCGTTTTCTGTATTCAATTCAAACTTGCCATTGGGTGTAAGGCAGGAACACACTCAGGACTGGGCACCAGCCCATCATAGGGCGTTACACACTCACACATTCAATTACACACTCAACAGTGAACAATTTCATACAGCCAGTCCACCTACCAACATGTATTTTTGGACTGTGGGAGGAAATCAGACCACCTGGAAGAAACCTACACAGACACAGGAAGAACATGTTACACTCCTCACAGACAGGGACCTGAGGCGAGGATCGACCTGGGCCTGTGTGGCAGTAGTACCACCTCTGATGCCACCATGCCACCAACTTGAAGGGTTATGTTATGATTTTTTATGCTATATTATAGTTATATTTGTACTTTGGTACAAACCAGTTTCTATGGTAACAAGTTTCTTTACAGCTCTCTGCATGTCCCTGCATGTATTCTCTTGCACTCCCATGGCTCTGAATTTGATGTGGTAGAGTTAGAGATATGACATATGGCCAAAGGTCTTTAGACACCAGAGTTTCAAAGAATGTTTCTTCTGATATGGGGAGTACTAAAAGGAACATCTACAATTGTGGGGAAATGCTATTCTCTCATTTGTTCATGTTCAGAAGCTTAGACCCATCGCAACCCTGAACTGGATAAGTGGTTACAAATAATGAATGAATGAATGAATGAATGAATGCCCATTTTGACTGATTGCAAAATGGTCTATGACTGCAACAGTACTACTGCAAGTAAATTAACTTTTGTGTATATAACTAGGTCAGGCTTGTACAGTCAGAAGTTAAAATTCAACTTTGTAACTTCACAGAACCACTAATAGTGCTAATAGTACAATAGCACAACACAGAGTGTCTGTTTGTGTGTTAGATAGCACATTTTTGTCTGTGTTCACATCCTGATGTGCATAATTGCATAAATTAGTATAATCAGCTGAAGCACATTCTCAGTCATAGTGAGCAGTGTGGAGCTCCAGAGAGATTTCACACCATGTCATGGGAGTTTTATATTCCTCTTTTGATAATTTCCTTCCCTCATCCTGTAGAGTCGTAAAAATGCAGCAGAAGGTGTCGATCCAATTGCATCACTTTTTGAGTGTTACATTCAGAATCACAAACAGAATCACTTTATTTTCCAAGTCCCTTTAAGTTCCCCTGGTCGTTTTGAAAGGAGCAATAAGTCTTTTTTTTTTTTTTACCAGAAAAGAGTAGAAAACAAAATGTATGAATCTGACTATTATTTATCTATTTATTTTTTTTCATATTTTCAATAAAGCCTAACTGACACGAGAGGAAGAATCAAAATGATTTGTAGTCCCTGAATTAAGCAGTTTATGCTCCATAGAACAGGTCCTCCAACCATTTTAAAATGGGTTTTACGCTGCGTTCTATTGGAACCCACATGTCAGTATTTTCGAGGTCCAAGTAAGGAAATTTCAACACACCCTCAAATCAGATATCCTACTCAGAAATTCAGGGGCGTTTAGAAGCCAAGATGGCTGCCCTCACATCTACAGTGTGTAAAAGCAGTAGTATCATACAGTTCATTATTGCTATTATCTGTTTTTGTCTTGTTAAATCTGTCCTTGACACAATACTGTCCCCCTGCTGTATGTAGGCATGGCTTCCATGGTGTTTGGATGCATAACATATCACATAATGTGCTGTTATCAACTAATATTGCTAACAATGCTAATCATGTGCAAGCTAAAAATGACAAACTGGTCATAGGTTTTTCTCAAAGTTTAACTGGAAACATTCCCAGGTCTGACAGTCGACTTTCAAAGTAAGTGGAATGCACCGTTAGTACAGAATATCTGATCAGTCTAGGAAATCATAGAAACTTAATACTACTATTGTTGTTTAAGCTTAAGGGTCTGTAGAGGTAGGTGGAGTAGCCTAAATCTAACATTGTGATATTCCCAGCATATGTTTAACTTTCTGGATAATTTTCATCTAAAATAAAATGCTTAAGCTCTGAAATTATTAGGGTTGTCCTATCCCTAAAATAGTGTCTAAATTTGATTGGCTAAATATAACTCAGTAAAGAACACATATATATATATATATATATATATATATATATATATATATACTCATTTCTATCTATCTTTACACTTATATAGCACCTTTCTAGACACCCAAGGACACTTTACAATCCACACTGCTCAGAACACTCAATCCACACACAGGTGAGAAGCAGCAGCCAAATGCACACAGCATACTCTCAACCAGGAACAACTGTCCACCTGGAGGACTGCATCAGGCACTAGGATTTTACCAATCCATATCTGGGCACATCACACATACACACACAAGGACACTTTTTATTAGAGAAGCCAATTCACCTACCCTCCATGTTTTTGGACTCTGGGAGGAAACCAGAGACCCCAGAGGAAACCCACACAGACACAGGGAGAACATGGGAACTCCACTCAGGTGGGACTTGAACCCAAGATCCCAGCGCTGGGAGGCGAACGTGCTAACCACCGTGCCGCCCATTTATTTATATATATATATTCATGAGAGTTCATGTCCAGCACTATTTTACATTCATTTGAATGGAAGCTACTGGAAATTCTATCAGTGAATGAGAACTGAGACTGAAATGACAATTCCATTAGAGAGAAGGGCAGACGTTATGAAATCCTCTCAGTTTTCACCATTCACTGTCAGGTAAATTTAAAAGTAACATTTACATTAGTATCTTAAAAAACTTAGGTAAACCATTGATAGCTGTGTTTAAACAAGAGACAAACAATAAAATCTTTTACAGTTATTTCTGTTTGCATTCCAACAACAATGTTCTCCATTTGTTTAAGCAGTTGAATTGAGTACAACTATAAAATGAATACAACACACACACACGAACACACACACAGACTGTGAGTAATTGCTGGGAGAGGGTAATAAAGAGATGGTTGCGATAGCAGTGAGATAATGTTCACCTCTGACCACTCTCATCCTTATCTCCTGCCACTCTGGATTAGTGAGTGTGGCCCATGGCTTTCAACTGAAACGTTTCCTGTGTGTTTAAGTTCTCTCTCTCTCTCTGTCTGTTGATAATATCACATTTTCTATTGCCAATTACCAAAAGACAAGGCATGATTTTGTTAGTTTGGCACCTACAGTAAATTACACGTATGATCTTACTCCTCTTTAATGAAATGAATTATGACAAAAAATACATTTATTTTGTTGTAATAATTATTGTTGTTTTAAGCATTGAACTGAACTGTACTGAATTGTCCATATATTAAATTGAGTACATCCTGCATTGCCAGATGCCACATTGAGGCCTCTTTAACATGGATGATTCTAGTCTAGCACAGATCTGTGGAGAATAGTTCTGCTATTCTTCACAGATGAATAATTGACCTGTTCTTCACTTTTCCACAAAAGGTGCTGTATGGGTTTCAGGTCAGGTGACATACATTTACATTTACATTTACATTTATGCATTTGGCAGACGCTTTTATCCAAAGCGACTTACAAAAGAGGATCTAACATTCAAACTACAGCACAATTTACACAAAATACCTTACATTGAGTACAATATGCCAGGAACATATTTGGCCATATTGTGTTTTTTAATTTCCCTCTCCCACTATTTTTTCCTGTAGTATTTTGCTGAACACACCAGTATTCATAGTGCCATTTATAATATTCTTCCTATGCACACCTGCCAAATTCATACATATCATTAATAAATCATAAATCATAACTTCCTCTATGTTTCACTGTTGGCACAATGCAGTCACTCTGATGGACCTTGACCAGTTTATTTTAATTTCATCTGACAAGAGAAGGCACGGTGGCACAGCAGGTAGTGTCAGAGTCACACAGCTCCAGGGACCTGTGGGTTCAAGTCTCACTCTGGGTGACTGTGTGAGGAGTTCTCCCCTTGTCCACGTGGGTTTTCTCTGGGTGCTCCAGTTTCCTCCCACTACCAAAAACACACGTTGGTAGGTGGACTGGCCACTCAAAAAGTGTTCATAGGAGTGAGTGAGTGTGTGAGTGAATGCATGAGTGTGTGTTGCCCTATGAAGAACTGGCACCCCCTCCACAGTGTGTTCCTGCCTTGCGCCCAGTGATTCTGTGTAGGCTCTGGACCCAATGAATGAATGACAAGAGTGGCGCAGCAGGTAGTGTTGAAATCACACAGCTCCAGGGTCCTGGGGTTGTCTGTCTGTGAGGTGTGTTCTCCTTGTGTCTGTGTGGGTTTCATCCAAGTGCTCTGGTTTCCTCCCATGATCAAATAACAATCATTGGTAGGGGGACTGACTAAAGTGCCCATAGGTGTGAATGTGTGAGTATGTTGTTCCCACCTTGTGCCCAGGGATTCCGGGTAGGCTCCAGACCCTGAACTGTATAAGCAGTAACAGAAAATGAATTATCTTTTATAAGTAATGGTTATTCTGGGCCATCCAGTTAGTGAACTGTCTGGGCGCTCACTTAAACGCCAGTTTCAGATTATACACTGATCAGCTATGACATTATGTGCACATCCTTGTTTCAACTCTCACAGCCCAATGCCTCAGCTCCACTTATCACAGAAGAGCATGCCGCCCTGAGGGTGTTATTGGCTGTATATTTTTGGTTGGTGGACTAAGTCCAGCAGTGACACTAAGGGGTTAAACAGCTCAAGCAGCCCTGCTGTATCTGATCCACTCATATCAGTGCAACACACACTAAAACAGCACCACCACATCAGTTAACCCATACAACAGTGCGGCACAAGTGCCAGTGAGGTAACTGAGCACATTATGCATGCTATTTGGGGAGTTCTTATGGGACTGAATTTGGCAGGCAATGTTTGTATGGATGAAAGCTAGCTTTGCCAAAAAACAAAAATAAAAGATGATCCCAACTCTAAACATCAGTCAGATAGTTCTGTTTTTGCTTTAAAAATGTTCCTCATTGTGCCTTTTAAATATAAAGTAAATTATACTATACTGAAATGATGATAAACCCCAAACATTGCAGTGATATTGAACAGATGTGCACTCTCTGTTATTGTATAAAGTAGTTTTAGAGATACTGTGTTAGGTTGAGATGTTGTTGTGGCTTAGATAAAGAGCAGCAAATCTATCAAACCAAACGGTGTGTTTATATGTGTGACTGAGAGAAATCGAGTCTGTGTCCAAAACATCCGTCCAACGGAAAGCTTCATAAGTCTTGAGACGTGAGTCTTGAGGAGTGACATTTACTGTCACTGTTGCTCGTAAAAGGAAGTGCCCCTGAGACGAACATGTCCCCTTTGGTCTCATTCTGTGTATGTGTGTCTGTGTGTGTCAGATTGTCTGATGGAGCAGTTTGCTCCTGGCATATAAAGTTGTGTCAGTGTCGACCTAGAGCTACTGGTGGATTTTCACAGAGGAAGCAACCTTGAGCCAAAAGCTAATGTGTTATTGCAACATGCAAACATTGTGTTGGCATTAAATAAAATGTCAGTCCTCATATTTTATATTTAATTTTAATTATTAATTTATTTATTTTTATATATAAATGTTGACTGTATTTTTATTTGTAGTGTCTATCAATTAAAAAATGTAATCACAAAAATAAAGTAAAAATTCTAGTATTAGAAACAATTATTATATTTTTTACTTTATTATAATATCTCAATGTAGTTTTGATGATTTTTGTATTAGAATCTCTTAATTTGTTGATTTATAGTTTGAACACAGAACACTGAACACGGATTTAATGGAAAAAATACTATAGCGCAGCTCGTAGCTCAAAAACGGAGGGATTAAGCAAGGTAGGAGATGGAACAGGAGCTCTCTCTCTGTGTGTGTGTGTGTGTGTGTGTGTGTGAGAGAGAGAGAGAGTTAGTTATATATAATACATATTTCAGCATAAATAAAGTGTAATCTACCTTCTGTACTCAAGAGAAGCGACACTGTGTTTACATCGCTAAATATGGCACTTTACATCATTAACATGGTCATTTTGACAGCATTAATATGTTTATTTCCTTGTAGTCACCAGTTAACTCAACATGCTTGGAAGAGAACAGATGTCTGCTCTTTTTGACTCCCAATTATGAATACCTGTAATATACAGAGAAATCTGCAAGTTACACATTCATTAAATCATTCACTCAATTCATTGTCTATAACCACTTATCCAGTTCAGGGTCGCGGTGGGTCTGGAGCCTACCCGGAATCATTGGATGCAAGGAAGGAACACACCCTGAGGGGCCGCCAGGACACTTTTGGGTCGCCAGTCCACCTACCAACATGTGTTTTTGGACTGTGGGAGGAAACCGGATCACCCGGAGGAAACCCACGTGGACACAGGGAGAATACACCAAACTCCTCATACACAGTCACTCGGAGTGGGGTTTGAACCCACAACCTCTAGGTCCCTGGAGCTGTGTGACTGCAACACTACATGCTGCGCCAATATTTTTTTCTATATTATTATTCTTTTTCTTTATAACAAACATAATTTTAAAAACGAAACTCACATCCTTAAATCCTGGTTCAAGTAGTGTCAAACAAACTCCATGGGGCTGTAATCTGTAGTTTGTAGTACATACATGTTTGCTGGATTGCCTATGGGGCCGGCCTAGAAGAGGTATTTTCGCTGACTGAATGGTTCCAGTTTGTGAACTAAATTTGGAACCATGGACAGGGTCATTTACAAAGTTTCATATAAATGAATAATAGGAAATAAAACAGGAACATGCTCTGTTTGTGTGTGTTTCTGGGACTGTGTTTGGCTCTGCATTAGTTATGTTAATCCGCTATTCACAAGCTCAGCAGGACGGCTCGGAACTCGGCAAAATTTACACACGTATTATATCTCAGAGAGAGGAGGACTGCTGAATTTGTCTTGTTTCGCATGAATGTGTGTGTGTCTTTGTGGTGGGGAGACATTTTGTGGCATTAATGTGTTTATAAAACTCTATATAGTTGTGCACAGCCACATTAAACTTCACATGTTTTACTCTAACTTGTAACATTGAATAAATAAGTAACTAATTCTTAAAATCTTAAAATCAACTAAATGTTCTTGGTCTTTTGTTCTTTGGTGGTAGGTCATCTAGTATTTATTTTTAAATAAAATTAACAAGAAAAACACTGATGCTGGTGTTATATATAATGAAAACCTTTGTTCTCTTTTTTCATTTCTGCATTTATTAGTCCTGCCCTCCATATTTACTGTACAGCACAATCACATAATAAATCCACATGTAAACAATGACATTGATATGAAGCACCAAAGCTTCTTGAGACCATCCAATGACAAGCGTATGTAATTTAGGGTTTCCTGTTCTTGAAATGCCAGAAACACCTCTGTGACAATGGCCAGTCCATCACCAATTCCATTGGGACCGAACCCACAACCCCAGCACCCTAGCTGCAGCACCATTGTACTGCCCATAAATTTGTTGTTAGATGAAAGAAATTGTGTTTCTTATTTCTTCTCATGTATGTCAAGTGTAAGATTAAGCAAAGAAACCATCATTTTTAATGTCCTGTAATTTTTACCAATATATGGACTGTATACATCTGGGAGGACTGTTTTTCTATATCAAAAACTTTAAAAAATGAGGAGAAAAAAAGAAACATTTTTCAGTGGCACATTCACATCAAACACATCCACATGTGTTTATATTTGTAATTGCAGTGTTAGCTTTCTGGCTTCTACTCAACATCACAGAGTACAATAACTTTTCATATATGATGGATTGCCTTGATGGTCATCCAAGTGCAACAGTACAAGTTCCAGATCTGTCCTTGTGAGCTCCCAGCAGATTTATAGCTAACCCACCCTAATGGAGGGGGGGTGGGGGTGTTACAGGCTTTCCATCATTGTGATGTAGTGGAGCTGCAGCCTGAGTCACTCCACACCAACGCTGTGGCAACAGCAGTGAGAATTTATCAACCTCCAATACCACAACACAAGCCCTTCTGAGATATTCATGTCTAAACACTGCAGGAACACAAGTGTGAAAAATTAGGGGAAAATGTATAAAAAAAAAATAGACAGGAAAGTTTAAAGATGCCTTGATGCCTTTAAACATTGGCTTTTTGTATTAAATATTTAATTTCTGTTCTATTTTTTCTTTTTAACACATGTATTTTTACTATTGGTTTTATTATTACAAACACCCCACCAGCATTCTCCCCATTTAAACAGCTTTGTTCAGAGCGACCGTTTTCAGCACCTGTTCTCCATATTTAATCACACACACACACACACACACACACACATTTTTTTTTAAATTTGTGTTTTATAACCTTAAAAAGAAAAGAATGTCAACATAAATCATACATTTTTAACCAATAAAAGTGGGGCAGATCATCAAACTGAGCAGCGTAGGTTGAGCCAGCTGGGGAATTTAAACTCATAATTAAAGATGGAGTAAATTAGCAGCGTCTAAAGTCACAAAACAGGTCATTTTGACCAGCAAGTGCTGTCTTTATACTTCTCGTAATGATAAACTTGGCCCTTTTACTTACTGTCTTAAACACTGTGAAATCTCATTTAGCGGTTTGCATCTGCGGCACAGTTTGACATTTCCTGTTCACATTGCCTCTAAAAGCTATCCTTGACAAAACACTTAGCACTGGCTTAAAAATAGATAAATGGTTTGTGGCTGCACTGCACTTGGTGTTGGATGAACCTGACCACTAGAAGAAGTTCCACTTAAAAACACAGGCCCTGTGACCTCTTCGGTAGAGCTGGGGAAAGTAAACACGTCGACGAATGGGTGATATTTAGTGAGGGTACCAAGGTGATCTGGGTTTGCACGTCAGTGTTTTGCTAGCTTGACTAGCGCAAGCCAGCTCCATGTTTAATGAGGCGCTCTGAAGAAGGCACAGACCAGCCGGGGTGCTCTTTTAGAAAAAAAACAAAAAAAAGAAAAAAAAAAAAAAACAGCCCTTTGAAGTGCTTCCCAAAAAGTATGCGAGGTCGTGTTATTGATTTCATAAACAGCCGCTGCTGCTTCTTCCAAAATCCGTGGCTATGTCATAACAAAGCCCTTCAGAGGATTGGAGCGGGATGCTAATGATGATAAGCCTGTGTTCAAAGAGGAGCTGGGAGGACTCGGTAGACAATGGAAGGCAATTACTTCCTCATAACCGTGCGTTTTATCATTAGGGGGAAGGGAGATATAATCATTCTCAAGTGGGACCAGGTCACAACCTTCAGATCCTGAAGAGAGTTAGCATTGTTCTGAGATGTTTGACTGTTTCTGGGGGTTGTGTAGAGGTTGTTTTGTTGTTTTTTAAAATTAAATCAGAGAAAACCAGTCCAGAGCCTACATTAATGGATATTTTACCTACTAGCTTTACAGTGCCCTAATGGTATTGTCTACTGTAAATCACTACATGATTGTCACATGGCATTTAAACCTCCTGTTCTGCTCCTGAAGCCGGTTTCACTAATATGATCATATTTACAGCACTGGCCTGAAATGAAGGGGGAAGACGGAAGGAGAAAGCGAGGGTTAGGGGTGGTTTCCTACCCTTATCCATGTGTTACATAGTGTAGTTTCTGCCGATCTGAGCCCAGAATAGCAATGGCAAATGCTCTATCCTCCTATTATAGGTCAATGAAGCATCACCATGATTTCGCGGTGGGTCCAGAGCCTACCTGGAATCATTGGGTGCAAGGCAAGAATACACCCTGGAGGGGGCGCCAGACCTTTACAGGGCAACACACACATTCACTCACACCTATGGACACTTTTGCCAATCCACCTACCAACGTGTGTTTTTGGACTGTGGGAGGAAACTGGAGCACCATGGGGAGAACACACCAAACTCCTCACAGACAGTCACCCGGAGCAGGACTCAAACCCACAACCTCCAGGTCCCTGTATCTGTGTGACTGCGACACTACCTGAAAAAATTCTAATTACTATTCATTTAAATATTATAAATTGTAGCCATACTAGTGAAGCTTTTCCATTTAGTCTTTCACCATCTTGTTAATAAGCCAAACCTTGACCACTCATCTGTAAATATCTACAGCCCATTTCTATCAAGCAAAATGAAGGTACTCTTTCTCAGCTGTCTTTACATCTAAATGAGCCTAATATTTTAAACACGTCTAAGGTCTGGTTTCAGGGTGCACCTGAAAAGTAAAACGTTGGTGAAACTTACATTCAATTTTTAATATTGTCACTCGACAATGCTTGCATTTATAGAGATTTTGAAAATGTAACAAGGGAAAACAAGTAATAGTCATTGTTTTATATTAACTGTAACATACAGACAATATTTAGTTCAGTTTGCAAGTTATGGAATCTTTTTTTCAAATATTATAAATTTTATATTAATTTATAAGACTTTAAAAATGAAACTTTGATGAAACTAAGGAAGAGATTTTTGAAAACCTCGCTGTCAGTGATGACATGTTTATGGATAAAACACAACACTGATATCACACATCATGCCTGTGTCTGCTTGAAATTCAAATAGCTCCTCATTCCCTATAGTCAATTACACAGTTCATTAAACTACAGTGTATACGTTCAGATACCACTGCTTTTCAGATTCCCACATATGAATAAATATAAATGATGTTGTATTAGAAACATATAATGCAGTATTACGATCTAGGTTCAGTAATTTCATGACCTGTGTAATGCACTACATATTCAGTGAGTATACAGAGAGTTGGTATTAAACCTGTGTTTCTCTCATGCTTTGTGGTGTTTTAATGTCTCTCTTTAAGAAGTACTCTGGCCCCCTACTGGACAGACATGATAATGCAACTGTTTTCATTTTCGACTGGACTGGGTCATTTTTCAAATAATACGTGTGGACAGGGCCTTAGTGGGAACTACAGGGTAATGTCAGGTTTAGCATTGAGCTAATACAGAAATAAATTGAGAGATCTCTCAAAGAGTGCAACACAAATTTGTGTGTGGAATTTGGTGGAGATGGGATATTTTTATTGTCATACATTATATATGAACTATATTAAACCTGTATATTAACATTCACTCTCTGATTTAACCCTCATCAGAACACACACACACACACATGCTCATAAACACACACTCTGTTTCTTTCTCTTTGTTTTTCTTTTCTGGGGCCATGTGTTAGTAAATAAATGGAGTTGGAGTGTTATGAATAGTTGGTAATATTCTAAGCAAGCATCTGATTTAATTACAGTAGCAATTGATGGTTGACCTCCATTATGGTTTTAACCCACACACACACACACACACACACACACACACTCACACACACTTGAGATTCTATTCAGTCTTTCAGGTACCAGCATTAATTTACATATCAATAGTTTGTTCCTTTTTTGTATAAAGGAAAGTTTGTGTTTGTGTGTGTGTGTGTGTGTGTGCTTGTGTGTGTGTGTGTGTGTGTGCTTGTGCATGTGAAGTGGGTGTCTGTGGGAGTGTGTGCCTCTGTGATGTGGGAGGGTGTTTCTACTCAATGCACACTGCTGGACAACAGCTGGATTCATTGTCTTTAGATTGTCTTTAGAGATCAGTACGTGCACCTGTTCACAGATATCTGTATTCTTGTCTTTGTGGGGTCTTTACATTGTCCTTTTTATTACTGCAAACCTTACATACAAAACCTTACATATAATAAAACCTACTCTAACATTAAGAACGAAAAGCAGGTCTATTCACTCTTAAAAATTACAATTACAATAATAATAATAATAATAATTCCAGAAAAGATGATTCCAGGTAGGCTCTGGACCCCCCGTGACCCTAAATTGGATAAGCGGTTACAGATAATGGATGGATGGATAATAATAATAAATAAAATAATATATCACATTATAAAAGCATTATTTAAAAAAAGCATAGACTTTTTTTTTCCCACACTAACTTTTATGGGGATATCAGGTCCTCACAAAGCACTAAAAGCATTACACTCATCACTACATTTGTAATGATATGGTATACTGTACCAGTCAAATGTTTGGCCACGCCCACTCGGAGGGTTTTCTTTGTTTTGGGCCATTTTCCACATATTGTGAATGTACATTCCACCAATGACTAATGAGAAGATGTGTCCAAACTTTTGACTGGCACTGTTTATTCGTTTATTCAGAGTGAGGGATCCATACATGAGCTCAGTTTGCTTTTATGATATAAAATATTTGTGATATGAGATATACTGACATAAATTCAGCATGAGAACCCTCAGGACTTTAAAGTCTTAAGAGAAAGCCTCAGGATTTTTGCAAAATAAATAAATAAAGAAATAATACATGCCTCTAAATTTAGTATGCTTTTTTATGCAATAGAATGATCAGGCTTGTTTTATTCAAGGTTTTCTAGTATACTTATTTTTATGCTTGGCTTGGACATCAACTGATATCTAATATTATTGAAGGAAGAAGGCAATGCCATATATTTACTTAACATATTTATTTTAAATTTTATACAGTTGATTTATGATAAAATAGACAGATATCCTGAATTTGCTCACTGCAGATTGGAAACTATATGATAACACTTAAGTGTATGACCATGACTGCATGAAATTAAACTAATCAATCAAAGGCAAATCAGAGACCAATGCTTTTATAGGGCAGCAGGTATAAATATAAAAATCACAAAGAATGAGTAAATAAGTGTATATCAGCACTGTCATTCATCAAATATAGAATTAATGAAAAATCTGCGACACAGGGCCTATGTCTATATTTCATCTCACAGTTCTGTGACTCTCAGAGAACTGAACCCAGAGACATTAGTCTGGCCCACAACCCCATTTCCATGGCCCGCTTGCCACATAGATTGAGTGCACTTGAGCAGACTACTCTCACTTGCCACATAAGGGCCGCATAAACACCAAATCAGAAGTCCCTTTCTGGGCCACTTTTGGTTCCCATTCTATTAGTTATGCTAGGTAATTTTTATTTGCATGCAGTTTGCAAGCGAAAGCAATGGGTATAGCAG
Organism: Hoplias malabaricus; assembly: GCF_029633855.1. Classification (NCBI taxonomy): domain Eukaryota; kingdom Metazoa; phylum Chordata; class Actinopteri; order Characiformes; family Erythrinidae; genus Hoplias; species Hoplias malabaricus. The sequence continues at coordinate 14,887,238 of NC_089801.1, read as the reverse complement.
TGCTGTATCTAGACCGCCAGAGGTGGTCCACATCTGTATGATATTGGAGAGAGTACTGGAGAGAGAGAGAGAGAGAGAGAGAGAGAGAGAGAGAAAGAGAGAGAGAGAGAGAGAGAGAGAGAGAGAGATTAGGCTTACATCTCAGTGATGAATCAAAGATCCTGTCCAAGTGACAAAATAAAAGTCATTTACAAGAAAAGAATGTGATATTGATCTTGATTTGATAAGATTTTGTAATCTGATCTAATCCACCGCAGATTTTCACTGCTCACATTCAAACTGTCACCGCTCATGCTCTGGGTTTCACTGCTCGCATTCACATATGCCTTTTGTGCTTATGATTCTTCGGCTTTAAAATGCCCATGAGACATGGGTGGTGTTACAGGCTGGGCAGGGAATGTCAGACCCTTTGTTGTAATGTTTATTTTGGTGGTTATCTGTAATCAGAATGTTTAGCTTTGAGCAATCATTACCTTGTATTTTGTGTGGTTGACAGCTATAGTTTGTACACATTGTACGAATCCTGAAAATAGTCAAATATGTACATATTCACTCACAAACTAAAATCGGGGTGTGTACTTTGACAAGGTTAACTGGCCCACACAGCGACATGATGCTTTTAATAAAAATATGCAAATGTCACAAGTTTAATTTCAATTTTTTATTTATTTATTTTTTGTTAAGCGCCCTGTGCTGCCCTAGGCAAGATGAGGCCCTCTAGGACTGCTTAAGTTGCTCGTACATCCATTCTTACATTTGTGTACACGTAAATATGTGGACGGAAAAGGCACCAGCATGTTCAGTGCCAGTGCGGCAGATTCAGTGTTCTGTCTTCACTCTAATTAAAATAGATGACGATGTGGCAATAGACTAGTATATAATAATTATGTTCTTTGAAAAATACACTATTAAAAATAATCCTCGAGGTGCTTCGGTTTCCTCCCACCATCCAAAAACAGACGTTGGTAGGTGGATTGGCGACTCAAAAGTGTCCGTAGGTGTAAATGGGTTAGTGTGTTGTGCCCCCTCCAGGGTGTGTTCCCACCTTGCACCAAGTGAATCTGGGTAGGCTCCGGACCCACCGCGACCCTGAACTGAATAAGTGATTACAGACATAGAATTAATTTGATTTGGCCTACTATAGGCTACATATAGTCTACTCTTATGGCCTGCTAATGTGAACAAATATTACACACTTTGTTGCTTTAGATCAATTTGAGGATATTTGGGTCCCTATTACATATTAAATACAGACACACATACACACACAATTTCTGTGCATGTGTAATCATAGGAGTAGACAACAGTGATATTATTATTGCAAAACACATTAAAGAAGCTGTCAGTCATGAGAAGAGAAAACACACACACACACATTACTTGTGAGGTCATACATTTGCCTCAGTAAAATAAACAATATAAACCTAACACTAATGCTGCTTAGATTGCAGTGGAAGTGCTCTTTTCAGACACCTGGCTTTTAGCTTAGTTTAAAGGAGAACCATTTTGGTAAACGCAGACAAGTACTAGAGGGGCTTTCTAAATGACTGTGTTCCATTATGTCCCACCTCATTAGTGCTACCTGGTTCTTTTTTAGACGCATCTTCTTAAACGTCTGACTAATGTCTCTGAGCGTACCTGTTGTCAGCTTCTGCAGAGCTGTTGCTACCAATATTGAACTCGTAGCACAATGTTGTATTTGAAACTGCTTGAAATTCTAATTGCACGCTCATTTGTAGACAATTGTATGCTATGCTTTTTATTATAATTCTAACACCTTATGCAGATTGCATTGCTTAATGATCCTTTAGACAGAGGCCACTTCAATATGGCATGTTTCTGCTATTTTGCTCAATGACAAGTGTTGCAGAGAGGGCTATAAACTTTGTCGAGAGGGCTTTGCAATAATAGCTCTATATTCTTTGGAGTGATGGAGGTATAGTGCTCCATTCCGTACCTTGGGGATGATTTGGAGTGCGGTGTAATCCACAACTATTCATTCAGCACTTTAACACCTGACCTCAAGGCCATCTAATCCTTATTAAATCTTCCCAGTAGATTAGACACGGTTTATATATATATTATGGTCATATAACGATCATACTCTGAGCTGTTACAAGAGAAATTAATGGGTGAATAGAGGGCAAGTAGCAGAACTTGAACACACTTGTTGCCAGGGGAACGGAACACCTGCACACCTGTTTGAAGCAACACACACAGTGTGTGTGTGTGTGTGTGTGTGTGTTATTTTTCTCATCACACTTGATCATTTGTTCATTTCTTATGTTGTTTTATCTCTATGTCTCAGTTGACTGCTGCCTCATAACATTTCTGAGCAACACTATCTGGTTTGTGCATTTTTAAATATGTGTGTGTGTGTACAAACACAGCCTGATAAATACTGCAGCAACATCACAGATAGTGACTCAAATGGGAATTGGTTACGTCAAGATTACAGAGATACACTATGTGACATCAGCAACCCCATCATGACACTAGGAAACACATGTGCATACACAAACACACATTTTTTAATTGATTCCAGTATCCTTCTGAAATGAATGTTATTAATAAGAAGTCTAACCTCCCCTTGGTATAGTAACACACTCTGCACTCTTCTAGTGAAGGCTTTACATTACATGTTAAAACATTGCTGTAAGGATTTGATTGGAGCCACAAGAGCATTCATTAATTAGAATGATTAGTTTAGGATCTAGACTGTGTTCAATCTCTCCAGAGCATGCAGTTCCACTGCTCCGAAGCCCAATGATCTCCTGTGCTTGGTATTCAACACGATGATCCTGTTTAATTTCATGCTCTTTTGGGCAGCAAAATCACCCTTGTGAGCTTATGTTAAATGACTCCAGCAGCACTGCTGTGTCTTATCCACTAATATCAGCACAACACTGATACATCTCCATCACGTCAGAGTCACTGCAATGTAGGAGGACCCACCACCCAACTCATACCTGATCTGTGGTGGTCCTGTGAAAGGAGGCTAACAAAGTATGTGCAGCTACAGAGTGTAACTGTAGAAATATAAAAGACACATTTATGTTCAGCTGTACTGATAAAATGGAGAATGTGTGTAAAAATTAGGAGTTGACTTCGACGGCGTGATTTATGTTTATATACAGGTTCGACTGCCACCTGGTGGTTTTCTGCCACCAAGCAGCAGATCCTATAATGACTGTAAAGCAAAACACACAGTAAGCACTCTCTCAGATCTTCAGACAATGGCTTTTAGGTCACACACTTTGATTTTGCAAAGATTGTAGTGTCACTATTTGCATGAGCTGAGACTGAATAGACATATATATATTTCTGAATAAAACCGTTGGTGATGCCACGGTGAATGCTGGGAACCTCAGGTTGTTCTTGTTGAGGATATGAACTGTTTCCATATGATATCCTACTTATTTGTGTCAGATCAAGGACAACATCTGAGTACATTAAATATTCATTCGTTCATTTCTGGAGCCCACCTGGAATCACTGGGTGCAATGCAAGAACACACCCCAAACAGGGCGCCAGTCCATCAGGCATCACACTTTTTAGTCCACCTACCAACTTTGGTTTTTTTTTTCCCTGTGGGAGGTAACTAAAGCATCTGGAGGAAACCCACACAGACACAGGGAGAACAACCTAAATCTTCACAAGTTGTGTCCAAAATGACTCTATTCCCTACATTATTCACTATATAATACACTATAGAGAACTGAATTCAGAAGGGTAGCGAAAGAACACTATCGGATACTACTCTATGCAGGTTTTTACAAAACATTGCAGTGTTTTATGGGTATGCTCTGTCCATTGTACAATATTATTGTGGTGCATTATGGGATTGTTTGAATGCACTTACATTTTTTTATGCATTACACCACTACAATATGGCGGAATGTGCATTAAATAGTGTATGGAGCACAGTTTCGGACACAGCAACAGACAGTGAGGGTGGAGTGTTGTGACACCATGCCGCCAAAGAGCATGCAACGATGACTGGATTAAGAATGTTCCTAATTAGCTACACTGACCATACAGGATCACTTTGTAGTTCTAAAATTGCTGATTGAAGTCCACCTGTTTCTTTACCCTACTCTTCAAACATGGCCAAGACCAGCCCGTATGATTGTATCCAGGAATAATTGAACATTCTCAGCATTGCAGTGACACTGGTGGCGTGTTGCGCCGGAGGAATGTATGGTCAATGGAGCTGATAAAGTAGATAATGAATGGGTTTTCCCTAATCCAGTGTTGGTTCAGTGTATATTAATACGTACATATTACACACAGCACAGTGGACATTTTTACGCTCTGCAGACCTTTATTCTCCTCACCACTAGAGGTTGCTCGAGCGATGTTCGTTTATCAACACGGCGGAGAGGAAATTCAGACTTCCATACACTGAAAACACACACACACAGCTCTATATTCCAGGGCTCTGGGGCAGGCGTCGGACCGCTGCAGCTGGCTGGAAAACTTCAGCGCCTGTTTGTTGTGCTAAAATGGAAGCTGCAGCGAGCTCACAGCCTTCGAGACCGGTCTTGGTCGACAGTGACAACAGCAAGAATCCTGTGTGGACATACTTTGGTCACTGAAAATTGATGTTTTTGAAAGCGCCATTGTCACTGTTATCACCCCCCCCCCCCCCCCCCCCCCCGAAAAAAAAAAAAAAGAAAAGAAAGAAAATAAAATAAAATTTAAAAATAAATGACTTAATATGGGACATGAACCCAAAAACAAATAAATCCGTGGGGCGGGGGTGGTATGATTTGTATATATATATATATATATATATATGCTCATTTTTTGTAATTGTGCATTTATTTTTCATTATTTATTTCTGTATTACTATTTTTATTAATTCCTATATTTAATTAATTATCTAATATTTTTTCTGTATTTATATTTTATCATTTGTTGTTTGCTTTAATTATTCATTTCTTTTATTTTTATTTATTTACTTTTTTTTTCTGCATTTCCTCCTGAATATAGGCTAATGAAGGGGGCGTGTTTATCATGTTTAGGCTTAGCATTCAATTCCAGAACAGAGCAGCCCCCCTATTACCATATAAGGGCATGGAAAAACGGGAAAAATGTAATCGGGAAATAAATTAATGCAAAAAATTAAATAATAGTATTAATAATAATAATGCTATATTTATATAGCGCATTTCTACCCAATGTCGCTTTACACAGAGGCGACAAAAAAGAAAGGGGAAGACACTTATAACCGCAGAGTGCAGACGTACTGAGAAAAGAAGTAGGTCTTTAGCTGGGATTTAAAGGCAAAAAAAAAAATGAAGAGCAGGAGCGAAGATTTTGCGTAAAAAAATTCCAGAGCTTAGATGCCATAACACTGAATGATCTATCACCAGTGGTAACTTATTTAAATATGGGTACTGACAAAAGAACACTCAGAGGACCTCAGTGATCTTGTAGGACAGTAGGGGTGCAGAAGTTCAGAAAGGTAAGCTTGTGCCAGACAGATCTGTCCAAGTGGCTGTATGTAGATGATGGGCCTAGGGCCTAAGACTGAACCTTGGGGAACACCTTGTGTAAAAGTACTGGGGGGAGATTTATGTGTGTCTAGAGCAACAACAGGAAATTAACCAGTATAATGCCGTGTCAGTTATGCCAATAGCTGAGAGACTGGAGATGAGCATGTTGTGATTAACAGTGTCAAATGCTGCACTCAAATCTATTAGAAGGAAGATACTGAGCGCACCAGAGTCAGTAGGATATAATTTAAAACCTGCAGAAGGTTACTGTCCGTCAGGAAGGACTATAATTGAATGGCCAACACCCTTTCTAACAGCTTAGCTAAAAAGGGAATGTTAGAAATAGGTTGGAAATAATCAAGGTTGGCTGTGTTTAGATCAAAGAGAATGGGTGTAATGGCAGATGTTTTAAGGCATTTGGGTACAAGACCTGAGGCAAGAGGCATATTAATGAGATGTTAAATTGGGCTCCTCATTCCCTACATCATGAAGTACCTAAGGCATAAAACAACAATGTATACATTTAGATACAATATATTTCAAACTCCCACATATTCATTATCTGTAACCGCTTATCCAGTTCAGGGTTGCGGTGGGTCCAGAGCCTACCTGGAATCATTGGGCACAAGACAGGAACACAGGCCAGTCTATCACAGGGCGACACATACAGTCACACCTACGGACACATTTGAGTCACCAATCCACCTACCAGCGTGTGATTTTGGACCGTGTGAGGAAACCCACATGGTTAAGGGGGGAACACACTTGGAGGGGGACTTGAACCCACAACCTCCAAGTCCCTTGAGCTGTGTGACTGTGACACTACCTGCTGTACCACCGTGCCGCCCTAATTCCCACATATGAATAAATATAAATGTTGTATTAGAAATGTATAATGTAGTATTAAGATCTAGATTTAATAATTTCCTGATTGTGTAGTACACTACATAGTGAGCTTAGAGATATTTGGGATTAATGCTCCTTGGTGTTTTATGTCTCTCTTAAAGAGGTACTGTGGCCCCCTACTGGACTGGCACAATAATGCAGCTGTTTCTTATTCATCTGGACAGGGATATTTAAAATAATTCATTCATTCATTCATTCATTCATTCATTATCTGTAACCACTTATCCAATTCAGGGTTGCGGGGGGGTCCAGAGCCTACCTAGAATCATTGGGCACAAGGCAGTTATACACACTGGAGGGGGCGCCAGTCCTTCACAGGGCAACACAGACACATTCACTCACGGACACTTTTGAGTCGCCAATCCACCTACCAACGTGTGTTTTTGGACTGTGGGAGGAAACCGGAGCACCCGGAGGAAATCCACGCGGACACGGGGAGAACACACCAACTCCTCACAGACAGTCACCCGGAGCAGGAATCTAGGCCCCTGGAGCTGTGTGACTGCGACACTACCTGCTGCGCCACAGTGCCCCCATATTTAAAATCAACGTTTTTAAAAAATATTCAGATCCATGTGGACAGGGACTGAGAAAACCTGTTTGAAACCTGCACTCCAGTAAGGAAGTGCTATCTTTGTTTTTGTGTTTGGCCTGCTTAACCCTAACCCTAACTGTGACTAATGCTCTATCTGCCGAGACGCAGTTTTACCCCTACATAGACACATGTTCTGGGAATCAGGTTGAAATATTTAAGATAATACATTAGTGATCCCAAAGTAAATTGCAGAAATGTAGCCATTTTGAGGTAATAATGCTTTTTCTTTGTGTTGTCCAGGTCTTAAAGAGTCTCAGCAATCATACTGATTACTGCCAACAGTTTGTGGACACAGGCCACCGGCCTCAAAACTTCATCCAAAATGTGGGTGAGTCTCTCAGTGCCATCAGACCCTGGCCATCAGGTCTTTGCAGGAGAATAATGTTTAAATATTTAAAAGTTTAAATATTGCTTGAAATAGAAAAATAAGATCACGCTGATTTGAGAACATTTCAGATGTTCTGCATTGTGTATTAGTCTCTACACATCAATGATTTTTATTGGTTTCTAAATCTAATTAGCGAAATGACAACTGACAAATGTGTGTATATGCAGCCTTGTGAGGTCGGCATTAAAGCACCTTTTTATATAATAGAGTATTGATGATTGAAAGCAGACATGAGGGGTTTTATGATAACTTGTAAGCTAGATTTTTTTTTCCTTTTTATTGAGAGGGGTGTGTTGGGAACAAGATTTAGCTCAGGGTCCCTGAATACCTTCATACAGTACCTTGCGAAAACTTTTCAACCTTTTGCCACATTTCAGGCTTCAAACAAAGATATAAATTTTTTTTTGTGAAGAATCAGCAACAAGTGGGACACAATCGTGAAGTGGAATGAAATTTATTGGATGTGTCAATCTTTTTTAAAAAATAAAAAACTGTAAAGTACGGCGTGCAATATTATTTGGCCCCTTTACTTTCAGTGCAGCAAACTCACTCCAGAAGTTGAGTGAGGATCTCTGAATGATCCAATGTTGTCCCAAATGACTGACGATGATAAATAGAATCCAACTGTGTGTAATCAAGTCTCTGTATAAATGCACCTGCTCTGTGATGGCCTCAGGGTTCTGTTCAAAGCGCAGAGAGCATCATGAAGACTAAGGAACACACCAGGCAGGGCCGAGATACTGTTGTGGAGAAGTTTAAAGCCGGATTTGGATACAAAAAGATTTCCCAAGCTTTAAACACCCCAAGGAGCACTGTGCATGCAATCATATTGAAATGGAAGGAGTATCAGACCACAGCAAATCTACCAAGACCTGGCTTTTTGTCAGCAGGGACAGGGAAGATGGTCAAAACTGATGGGAAAATGGATGGGGCCAAATACAGGACCATTCTGGAAGAAAACCGGTTGGAGTCTGGAAGAGACCTGAGACTGGGACGAAGATTTATCTTCCAACAAGACAATGATCCAAAACATAAAGCCAAATCTACAATGGAATAGTTCACAAATAAACGTATCCAGGTGTTGGAATGGCCAAGTCAAAGTCTAGACCTGAATCCAATCAAGAATCTGTGGAAAGAGCTGAAGACTGCCGTTCACAAACGCTCTCCATCCAACCTCACTGAGCTCGAGCTGTTTTGCAAGGAAGAATGGGCAAGAATTTCAGTCTCTCGATGTGCAAAACTGATAGAGACATACCCCAAGCGACTTGCAGCTGTAATTGCAGCAAAAGGTGGCGCTACAAAGTATTAACGCAAGGGGCCGAATAATATTGCACACCCCACTTTTCTGTTTTTTATTTGTTAAAGTTTGACACATCCAATAAATTTCATTCCAATTAGTTTGTTTTGGGCTGTAGGACCGGACGACAGGTTTGAGGAGTATCCCAAATTGTGTGAGCTCATTCGGCTCAAAGACGAGCACATCTCTGCCACCAACACACCACCTATGTGAGTACAACACACGCTCTTAACAGCATTCAATACTGCAGATGCCTTACGTGAGTTTTATTTACATTAATACATTTTCATTTCATGATTTAGCTGCTACATGTAAACTTCCATCTCAGGCATCAGATTTATCACCAAAATGGACCAAATTGCCTTGTAGCCCATGAACGAACCATTTTGTCCATGCTCTATATCATTACTCCTTCATGGGGGCAGTCAGTTTTATAATAGGTTTTGCTACAGAATCTTTGATACATCCAGGTCTTAAGATGTCATTAAATTGGCTTTTACATAATGTGAAGAATTACTGGAGAAAAATGAAGGATTGTCAGTTTAAAGCTACAGTTTGCTGAAAAATGAATATTATAGAAATATCCCTTTAAACCAGGTTGACCTATTATATTGTTACAATATTGTTTTATTATTTTATCCTCATGTCTAGTGCTGGGCGATATGAGCACAAATCAATATCACGATTAACTGTACACTTTACCACGGTTATGATTAATGAACGAGTGTTTCTGTATATTTGCCCCTCATAGTTCAGTGGTGAGGTTTGTGCTGTAAATCTGCTCCAGTATTAAATATGGAATATTTTTTCTCTAATGTCGCTGGGAGCTTGTTCCTCTCTCGTTTTTTTGAGCACTGTTTAAATTTGGTGTGTGATTGTGCTTTGGTTGCTCAAACGTTTACATCTCAGCGTTTACATTTGACTTTTTGTTCAGTGTCATCTTAATTATAGTCACAGCACGTCCAAACCACAGACGCCATGTTTTCCTTTGGTATGAGCTGCTTGAGTTGCTTGGTCGGGCTCAGTGTTTAGGTTGCTCCCATGTGGCAGATAGGGGCAGGATCACGTGACTGGAGCTTGGTAGCATGGTTTTAAAGGAACAGTACAAGAACACACAGTGGGGACATAACAGAAAACAAATAACCGATATAAACAAGATTATGTCGATTAGAAATTCTGAATGTCTGTTTCGATTAGTTTTCGATCAGTTGCCCAGCCCTTCTCATGTCCGTTGTAGAACTAAAGGGTAAAGGCTTTAGTATATAACTAAAGACTAACATTAAATTGTGGATACATTTTGGATAGGGGTAATTGTTGAACTTTTTTTACTGGGATATTTTGCATGTATTTCTTGTTTGCCAGGTTCCTTCAGACTGACTTGGAGACCTTTGATCTGAAAGATTTGAAGTGCAAGTTTGATGTGATCCTAGTGTATCCTCCATTAGAGGAGCACTGTGAGCGCTTTTGGACCTGGGATGATGTGAGTCCAGCATTCAGCACTCTAATACTCCCAATATTATCATATCATTTCACATTTTAATTTACAGTACGTGTCACACATACTAACACATATTCCTTACTATTTAAATCATGTTACAGATGTAGGCTTATCTAGTGTTATGAGTTTGGCCCAAGAATCCTTAGTGCTACCGTGGTGCGATTACCTAAGCCTGGTCACATAAAACAATCCAATTTCTCCTCTTAAGGTTTCGCCTAAACCTCCCTAGTTAAGTGTGTTAAGCAGAAAATGCCTTAAGTCATACCAAAGGGTTTTCTTAAGGAAATCCTGATAAACCCTTAAGGGTTGCATAAAGCTCCTTAACTGTCAGTTCCCAATTGTTCAAGGGATGTATAAGCTCACCTTAACACTCAAAAGATGAAAATATGTCTGAGATTTTGGAGGTCTTTGAAGTTGATCATGTAACTAAACAAGTCACTAAACACAGCGCCACCTGCTGGTTTACCACCCCCCCCCCATATTGTTATAAAAGGTAGGGTTTATACTTAAGGTGTTTTATGCAGCCAGGCTCGGAACAAGGAATCCAACACTAACTTTATGCACATACTTACCCACTGTGCTTTGTTACCCTGAAAAATGTGCTCTCTCTCCACCCCCTTGGCCCTTCTCTGAGTAGATCATGAAGCTGGAGATTGAAGCGATCCCTGCAGCGCCCTCTTTCATTTTCCTTTGATGTGGATCAGGAGATGGAGTGAATCTTGGTAGAAAGGTATAAACACCATATTTAGCATTTAACGTCTGACTGCTCAGGGCCTGTATGTTCCTCACGCTCTAACTACTAACCTGACAGGGCTATGGTGTAGCCTTTTTTGTGTAGTATTTTGTAGGGCAATATTTTTAAAGCAGCCATCAATCGTTTTCTTTTAAATCCGCCGTCTGTCCGTCCGACCTGTCTCTGCATCCAGGAATAATAGTGGATAATAGCTATTTGTACTACACTTTGAAGCCTATCTGTCTGTCTCCTCTGAGGCTTATGGGCTAACTCTATACACATGCCTGCTTAATTGTTTCATTTGAGCTGTTAACAGTTGTTTTGATTCAAAGCCTTTAAAAAAGCTGAGGGTGTTAAGCTTAGCTTTGCTGTTGAAGGTGAAAGTGTATTGTCTGTTTACACTGACGATGCATGATTAAAGCTGTGCAGCTGTCAGGGTTTTCATCTCTTATTAGTGACCCCTCATTTGAAGAGGCTGAACAAAATGTGCTGGGTTTCAGGTGTATAACAGGTTTTTTTGTTTACTGTTTTCTACAATGATTAATTTCTCAGTCATTTTTTCTTTACATAATACAGTTTACATTATTAAGAATTCTGTTTTCTCAGTGCTTAAGGAAGTGGGGTTTCAGGAGATGTGAAGATATCTGCTGGATCAAAACCAACAAGAACAATCCCAAAACTAAAACACTTGACCCCAAAGCAGTCTTCCAGAGAACCAAGGTGAGAAACCAAACTCTAAACTCATCAAAAAGAATGGTCAATAGCATTTGCTCCTTTTCTGAGAGGTCTTACTAATGCAGTAAGTATGCATGTGCCCTTCTCTCAGGAGCACTGTCTGATGGGCATTAAGGGGACAGTCCGGCCCAGCTGTGATGGAAAGATCATTCACCCTAATGTGGACATTGACCTGATCTTCACAGAGGACCCAGAAACAGGCAACATCGAGAGACCTGTGGAGATCTTCCACATCATTGAACACTTCTGCCTGGGACGTTTTCGTCTACACCTATTTGGCAGAGACAGCACTATCCGCCCAGGTGTAGATCTCTCTCACACACACACACAGTGATTATATGGCATTATACAACAGTTAAACCCAATTTATACTTCTGCTTCAACCCTACACCGTAGGCAACGCATTGACACACCCTGATGGGCACCACTCCACAAATGTAACTGACATGTGAAATGTAAAAGACAGAGACCACAACAGCTGTGATTGGTCAGAAGCTGGACGGACATTGTTTATGTAGAACCAAAGTAGTACAGACAAATTAACTCCTCTCCTCGACACAGACAGCAGCACATTTGTAGCAAGATATTTTTCTTCAGACATGGAGTGGACTTCAGGTGTGAATACAAATTTTGAACAAAGAAAAAATACAAAGGTCTAACTTCACGCAGGAAAAACGTGTCAGCTTTGTATTATATTGTATATATTTCTTGACACTTCGTGTAAACACTGCTCTGTCACAAATAACAACCTACTCAAAGATTTATAATAGTAATTATACTGCACCACTTCATTGTGTACTACGTAGTGTAGAGGAAGTTGTGCGAGATTCACCCTAGTGGTGCGCCAGTGTATTTGCACAGCGATGCAGACACCAACGTACAAGTGTAAACGCTCACAATGTCATAGGGCTCTTGCATAGCCTACAGCATAATAGTGTAAATAACATTCAGCTCATGTTTCACACCAATAAACTCTCTTCAGTTTACTTCGAGAGAACTAACTAACTAAAAGTTTATTTTCAACACAAATTCAAAATAAGATATTACTCAGTTTAGTAAAAAAATATATAATAAAGCAAGTAATGCCCTTACTCTGGAAGAGCATGAAACTAGAAGCTAATAAACTAAAACAAAACTAAATTATTGAAAAGTCAAGCCAAGTTCAGAATGCAAAACAAACAATAAAAACAATGGACAGAGAAGACAGACACCAGTGGAGAGCCCATCGGAGATGCAGATGCTGTAACACTTCTTGGTTTAGCATTCGTGTCGAGCTGTTAGCTGCACATTCAGGGCCTGTCTCAAATCACTCCCCATTCCCTACATAGTGCACTAACATTACATAACATAGTAAGGCATAAATGTGGGTTAAAAAGCAAGCACAAAAAGTTTAAAATGAAATCATTCAGCTGTGGTTCAATATGGATAGCGGTATATTAGAAGCATACTGCATTGTTTGGCTGTTTCTCTACTTATAAGTACACTACTAAGGGAACGTATGGAAATTTGAGATAGTTGCAGCTCGACCGAGCACACCAGTCTTGATAAAGAGTAAGGTTATCTGGAGTAGTTTGTTCAGCAGATTAGCTGTGTGGGTAGTTTACTTGGCAGGTTAGTGATATAGTGAAGGGGTTTGTGAGCTGAGGCTGATTTAATCAGTGCAGTGCAGTAGATTGTGATTTAGCAGCAAGCTACTTGTTGAGGAACTGTAGTTTGGCAGAAGTATTCACCAATAAAATAAACATATTTGACAACACTATCACAGCTATGTTTATGTATTTCTCACTTTATTTATTACCCTAACTGTGGTATAAATGCAATTGAACCCTCAAGGTTGTGTGTTATCTTAAAATAACAAGACAAAACAACCTGACTTTAGTTTTGATTTTCCTGTCTGACTTTGCAGGCTGGCTGACGGTTGGGCCATCTTTGACTAATAGCAACTTCAACGCTGAAGTTTACTCCTCCTACTTTGCCACCTCACACTTAATTGGATGCACAGAGGACATTGAGAGGCTCCGGCCTAAGTCCCCACCACCTAAAATCAACAAAAAAGGAAAAAGGGAGGCACCACATAGGGGTCGAGGCGGGGCAGAGGTGAGGAGAGGTGATCAAAGCTGGAAGAGAAGCCACCCCAGGTTCAGAGGAGAGAGGGAGCACTGCAGGGGCGGTGGTGGGCATCATTGGGGGTTCCCTTGGAGATAAACCACATGGCTACCGCCATTTTAATAATACTGTAAATATGAGGAAATTATTTTTCTACATAAACAGTTGAACAAGTGTAACACTGCTCTTGTCTTTCGTACTTTTTCGTACTTTTTGCTTTAGCTGTTTTCAAATAATAGTGCAATTACATGAGCTGAAGTATCAAATTGCTTTGCAATATTTGTTTTCTGCAGTGGGTCCCCCACACGGAGGCCACCATGTTTAAAATGGATTTAGTAAAGAATGTTCAAAACATTCAGGCCACTGTGTCAGTATAATTGCTGTTTCATAACTTGAATAAAGATGATTCACTGGAGAAACACTAACTGATTGCAAATCTAAGTAAGTGGATCGTGGGGAAATACCATTCTCTCTGGTTGGGTTACATTCAGAAGATCAGTATCTTAGGGTGGAACGGTATCAGATTAAAGCACCATCTATTTAAATAGCCAACACATTACGTTCAATAAAGTAAGTTATAAAAAAGGACATTTCTGGGAAAGGTCATGATAGGAGGGTGTTCTGGGACAGTCCAGATATATTTATTTTTTTCCTTAAAAGAATAAAAATAATTGTGACGCTCCGCTGACCTGTAATACTGTAACACTGACTCTGTTCCCAGTAAACAATTAGCCGTTGATTCAACGTTGAAATAACGCAATGACTGCCGTCTAATCAACGTTCCCTTAAGGTTGAAAATTGAAGTCATTGAAGACATTGAAAAGACGACTATTAGACGCATTTTGGACGTCCATTGACGTTATTAATTGGTCCCAAAATAAATTACTTTTACAAAACGCGTTTTGGGCGTCCACTGACGTTATCGATTGGTCACCACTTAATTAACTTATTAAGATGGATTTTGGACGTCATTGACGTTCCTTGTTTACTGGGTAGTTGCTACTCCAACCTCAGCACTGCATGGAGTATGTAATTCCCTCCCCATTGATTTTAGTAACGTGCTGTAAAAACGACTCTAGTGAGAGCCCCAGGAGCTAAAAAAACAATATTGTATAGTGATTCTTTAAAATATTTAGATATAACTGTCTTTTTATAGTGCGAACAGGAGAGGGCAGCAGTTAACTGAGTTCTAGAATAGCACTCACACACTGAAGATGACAACACCAACAAAGTGTTTTTCTTCTGAAATACAAGTGAAACATCTTGGGAGAATACGGACAATGTTTAAAACAAAAACGTAGTGATACTGTCACAAGCATCTTTCCAGTGATTCCAGAGTATATAGACCACCATTGTCATAACAAAATGGTACCTCCGAGCCCACCCACTCTCACCTGAGAGAGCGAGAGCGAGCGGGAATGAGAGTGACACTGTAACGTGGATCATGTGGAGGTGAGGCGGCTGTGGAGCTCCTCTCTGCCCGGTATGACTCTCTTCCTGTCGTCCGCGTGTCTGCTGCTCCTCGCCGCCGCCTCCTCGCCTCTCTCCGGGCTTCGCTTCTCGGACTGTTCTCAGCTCCGGGGCCGGTCCGGTCGGTACCGCGGCTCGGTGGACGTTACCGAGTCCGGGGCTCAGTGTATGAACTGGACGGAGGTGAGCGGCTGGTCCGCGCGGTATCCGGATAAAGGACTCGGACCCCACAATTACTGCCGGAACCCGGACCACCGAATCCGGCCCTGGTGCTTTTACCGGAACCAGAGAGGACGCATCGACTGGGGCTACTGCGACTGCAAGCAAGGTACAGAACTGGATTACTTACACTCACAGCTGAGGGGAATTCCACAAAGTACAGATATATGTTTCTTTAGCCCAGAATTAAGGTTAACCAACAGAAGGAGATGTCAGAGAGGTTCCTATTGGACCACACACATTTTGGGCTCGAGATATCTGGCTAACTCTGAAACCCATCCTGCTTTATGTCTTTCTTTGGTCAAACTTGAATTTGAGCTCGAAGGTGAATTCAGTTTCGTCCCGTCCCCAACCATGGGTTATTCCACATTTATAACTCTAATATAAACTATTTTTATATTATCTACTTAATTATTTATAATTAATATTTATATATATTTTCTGTCTTTATTTTATAATTATGTATTTTTAAAATTTCTCCCTAACATCCTGGATGACATAGAACCAGTTAAGGGTTACTACTACTACTACTACTACTACTACTACTAATAAAATAAATAAAAAAGTGTGAGTTTGATTTGATTTAGTAATCCATATTCTCTGTTTCCAAAACATACATTTGGATTTCTCATTATGAATGATTATTATTATAAGTCATCATTCATAATGCTACAGGACCAATACAAGTGAAATTAACACCTCTGTGACAGGATTTGGTCAAAACGCAAGATGGATCTAACACCACAGCCGTCAAAACTCTCTAAACCGCTCTGTTCAGAACGACCGGTTTCAGTGCCTGTTTCATTAAATGTGAATGAGCCACAGCTCTGTTCAGCGGAGAGCTGAGTGAGGAGCAGAAGCTCTGGACTTTAGCTGTTTTCACTTGGTTCTCTTTCTTCTGCGTTCTTGTTTTCTCCATATTTAATCGTTTTAATTAATTAAATCAGGTCATTCTTAATTTGTCAGCTAACATAAGGTCATGTTTGTCCTTTTGTGAGAGAAGACGAATGATTATGTTGAGTTTAAATGAACCAGTTTTACTGAGTAAATGCTGTTTTGTGATGTTATCTCACACACTGGGGCAGCTAACTTTATTTTAATATTTTTTTCAGACTCACCCGCTTTCAGTGCTTTGTTATTTGTTGTGGAAAATGTTGTTTTTAATTTGTTGTTTTTTTTAAATGTAAAGTTTAAGTGGTCAGACTATATTTTTGGTTGCGGTGCTTTAGTGAAAAAGGTTTGAAGAAGGTATTCAGGGCGAGTTCAGACAGGTTCAACTGGAAAATTGCTGCTGTTCCCTCAGAGTAACAAAAGCAAGTGATGCTAGTGCTAATGTGTTGCTACGTTTAGTATTGATTTTTACTGTGGACAAGTGTACAGCACTGATGGATGTTGTGTGTGGGTGTGTGTAAGTAAAGGCATGTGCGTGTGCCAGTGATTTGGATGCAACAGCCGGGCAAACAGACATGTGCATTGTCTGTTTATACATGTGCATGAATACTCAATCTCACACACACAAAGAACAAGACTGCAGTTTTAGGTTGTTATAAAACATTAGCTCCTCGAGCCCAGTTGTTCTGAATAGGACAAAGGCAAATGACAGCTTTGATTTTTGATTGTGCTGGTTAGTATTGTAGGAATTCTTAGTTGTAATGTATGTTTTGTATTACAATATAGGAGTTATGGGATTCACATTAAAAGAAGTTAAAATAAACAGATGAGTTGAATCTGGTGTGTGTGAGAAGAAAAATAAACACAACACGTTGAAAAGTGGCCCTCCAGGTCTGGAGTTGTTCACCAGTGTCTTAGCTGTGAAAACAATTCTGTGTTGTTCTCTGACTCTTGCTCTCTCCCTCTCTCCGTGACAATGTGATAACACTTTATCAACTTTGTGGAGGCAAGCAGAACCAAACACACACATTCACATCTGTTTGTGAAGGTCACCAGCAGGTTTTGTGTCTACGGCACTTTGACCATGCATGAAGTGCATGTTTTTTTCAGTGTCAGGAAAAACACACAAGTTGGGATCACTTGGATTGAGAACAAAATACAACCAACTTCCGAGACTGAACTTTGGAGATGTTTGTTGGAAAAATGCAAATTCGTTTGAGTATCTGAAAACAAGTCTCCTGAAAAGAATGGAAGCTGTAAAATTTGTTATTGTCATTTAGTTGTTAAAGATGGTGTTATGGAATTACTGTTTTAAATTTACAATTATTGCTGAATCATTTTTGCTATTAACCAGCACTACTGTGTTTCCACTGTACTGTATTTGTGTGTTCCCTTGTGTTTTAATTGTTAAAGCTGGAAAAAATATCTCAAAACAAGCAGCTTTTACAAGAGAACAATTTCCATACTTCAGTGGATGTTAATGTTTGTCCATTTTAACAAGCCTTTTTCAAAAAAAAAAAAAAAAAAAATATATATATATATATATATATATAATGTGTCTGTGTGTATATATTCATTCATTCATTATCTGTAACCCTTATCCAGTTCAGGGTCGCGGTGGGTCCAGAGCCTACCTGGAATCGTTGGGCACAAGGCGGGAATGCACCCTGGAGGGGGCGCCAGTCCTTCACAGGGAAACACACACTCACACATTCACTGGGAGGAAGCCATTATATGTATATATATATATATATATATATATATATATATATATATATATATATATATATATATATAATGAAATATAATGAAACTGAAACACCTGGTTTTAGACCACAATAATTTATTAGTATGGTGTAGGGCCTCCTTTTGCGGCCAATACAGAGTCAATTCGTCTTGGGAATGACATATACAAGTCCTGCACAGTGGTCAGAGGGATTTTAAGCCATGCTTCTTGCAGGATAGTGGCCAGGTCACTACGTGATGCTGGTGGAGGAAAACATTTCCTGACTCGCTCCTCCAAAACACCCCAAAGTGGCTCAATAATATTTAGATGTGGTGACTGTGCAGGCCATGGGAGATGTTCAACTTCACTTTCATGTTCATCAAACCAATCTTTCACCAGTCTTGCTGTGTGTATTGGTGCATTGTCGTCCAGATACACGGCACCGCCTTCAGGACACAATGTCTGAACCATTGGATGCACATGGTCTTACTGGTGCAATGTGCAATTAATGAAGATTGGCCACCAGGCTGGTCCAATTTAGCCATGAAACCTCCCACACTAAAATGACAGGTGTTTCAGTTTCGTTGTCTAACCCCTGTGTGTGTGTATATATATATATATATATGCACACACATATGACACAAGTGGAGGGACAAGGTTCTGATCGTTTATTTTCCGAAGACACTTTATTGTCTAGAAGCATTACATGCAAGCTGTTTTTGATCTGTATGTGCTTTGTGTGTGTGTGTGTGTGTTAGGCTCAGTTCGGCTGCAGGGTGGAAGGTCTAAGCTTGATGGAACAGTGGAAGTGTATCTGAACGGCGTCTGGGGGACAATCTGCAGCAACAACTGGGATGATAAAGATGCTGCAGTGGTGTGTCGACAGCTCGGAGAGGGGTAAGAAACAAGCGCACACACATTTAACATTATACCATTTTATAGTCCCCTGCAGTAATTCAGGATACAGGGCTTCCTTCTTTAAAAACATAAAGAGCTCCATATACGTTACATGTTTAATAATCTGACATTGCCTGTGCCTTCAGACCCTTCGATGGCTGGATGTCTGTAGATGAAAGTAAGGGTCAAAAATATGACAGACATTTAACTTTAACGTGAATAATTACTTGAGAGTACACAAACTGTAGGTGTAACAGAATGCAGGTTAGAGAGTCCCACATGTCATGTTATTTATTCATTTTAGATTTAATAGTGTTTTTAGATGCAAAGTGCATTATGGAACTGGCTTCCTGGTCACTCACTCACACAGTTCTTGTTCACAGTTGTCAATAAAAAGTGATAAAGATCTGTTACTGTTCTAACATATATCTGAGAATAAAGATAAACCGTAATATAAAACATCATAGTCCACATATAGAAGGAACAAAAATGTACACCAATTTTTGCAAATTATTTGAAAAACCAAAGCCATGTTTGGTGTCTTAAATTTAGATCTGCACACTACCTGCAATGAAAATGTATCTAAAAATAATAAAACTGTATGTAGCAGGTAAGATCATACCTACGGAATGCCAAAATCATTACACTTTACACACTAAAATAGGCCTGAAAATGTGGTTTCAGACACTGGCACTATACAAAATACTGTACTGGGTCAGTTAGCTACAACATTTATTTGAGACAAATGCAGTTTACCTCTTAATTCAGCATCTTGCCTAAGACTCTTGGTGGTGTAGCATGAAGATCATGTCTGAGCTCAGAATCAAACCCTTGTCTCCCTTGTAGAGAGCAGTGGTGTTTAATAATAAATAAATAAATAAATACATAAAATTAGAGAACTTAATCAGCTCATTTAACACGTTCCTTCAGTCCTTTCAACACATTTATTCTCTCCAAACCAGACATAAAAATAAGTATACTAGAAAACCTTGAATAAAACAATCCTGATCATTCTATTGCATAAAAAACATACTACATTTAGAGACATGTATTATTTATTTATTTATTTAGCAGAAATTCCTGAGGCATTCTCTTAAGACCTTAAAGCCCTGAGGGTTCCCATGCTGAATTTATATCAGTATATCTCATATCACAAATATTTTATATCATAAAAGCAAACTGAGCTCACAGCATGTATGGATTCCTCATGCCGAATAAATGAATATTAATAAACAGTGCCAGTCAAAAGTCTGGACACATCTTCTCATTAGTCATTGGTGGAATAGGGCTATTCACAGTATAGGACTGTGTACCAGCCCCTACCTCTGCACAACCCAAGTTATGGTCTCAAACACATTAAGGAGGAGAGCAGTTCTACAAATTAACTCTTGATGAGGCCACAGCTGTTCACTGAAAACCATTCCAGGTGACGCCCTCATGAAGCTGACTGAGAGAACGCTGAGAGTGTGGAAAGATGTCATCAAAGCAAAAGAATCTGTAGATTTTAGATTTAGATATGTGTTCATTCATAGTTTTAATGTCTTCCATATTCATTTACAATGTAGAAAACAAACAAACAAAAAAACAACAAACAAAGACAAACCACTGAATGAAAATATGTCCAAATTTTGACGGGTACCATACATTCACAGTACAGGAGGTCCTCGGGTTACGTCAGTCCCGAGTTACGAAGTTTCGTGGTTACGACACATCTCCCATTTACTGTACAAAGCCTTGTTTCGACTTAAGTGGTTTTGCGTCGTAAACGTCGTAACGCGAACTTCGTGTTCGGGGTGCGCGGCGGACGAATACGCGGTTACTCTTCTCGGGACCGAGGAGGGTAGGTGTTAGGATAGGATAAGTGCTTACAGTATGTTATTTACGTACAGTATGTGCGTATGTTCCGACTTACACCAAAAATCGGTTTACAACGCGACATAGGAACGGATCAACGTCGTAACTCGAGGACCCCCTGTATGTGGAAAATGGTCAAAACAAAGGTACCGTATTTAAAAAAAAAAGTCTAAGTGTACTCAAAGTGATTTGTCAATTTATTTAGTTTTGGTCAATAAGAAGTTGCAGTTTTGTATGAATAGATTCCGGGGGGGGGGGTGGGGTGGGGGTGCAAATAAGGTTTGGGAATCAGTGTCTTAAGCTTAATCTGCATTAAGCCTGAGCCAGTGTTTGTTTTCAGAATATGTGGTACTGATATGTAAGTGACTATATGATGAATGGCTGTTCCCAAGTTGGAAAATCAGGAATTGACTTGGCCTTTGGAAATGTAACATCTAACCTTGAAACTGTGTCAGAAAATAACCTTTGTGTCAGATTTCTGCAGTATTTGACCCTATCACATCATGCTGTCTCTGGAAAGGTCAAAGGTCTGCCTCCCACCTCTCCAGTGCTTGATTAGCGAGTCATCTGACTTCCCACAGAGCGCACGGACACACTCACACACAGCTGACACCTCCTCTATTTTGTAGTGGAACTGTGTTGACCCGTGAGGTCATTTATGAGCATGCTCAGCTCGGGTGATGACACTGGACTCACGGGAAGACTGACAGTTATGAGTTAAAAGCAGACAGACACACACACACACACACACATGCTTTCACTCATCTTCCTCAGCAGAGCACTGGCCTTTTGTTCATTTTAAATAATTCACAAAGCTCTTCCAGTCACAATAGAATATTGGATTTATTAAATATTAATGAAACCCCTGCATTATTAAAGCTGATATGTGCATTGTATACTGCATGGTCATTTAGCATCCTGTCTCCAACGAGCCTTCATTATGAAAGACCCTTATTTAGAGTAGAGATCCTCTACTAAAACTGTTTTGAACACTATATATAAACTAAAAGCTACTTTATCTCTGTAGAAAAGCATGGCCAATACATGGATGAACTTCATTTTAAAGCCTTTTAAAAACTCTGGTTACTGAATGTCATCAAATTCTCACAGCAGTGCTTCATCTAGTTTGCATTGGTCACCCTCTAGTCCTTCATCAGTGGACACAGGATGCTGTTGGCTGGATATTTTAGGTAGGTGGACTATCTAGCACTGCTGTGTTTGATCCACTCACACCAGCACAACACACACTGACACACCACTGTCAGTGTCACTGCAGCGCTGACAATGATCCACCACCCAAATAATCTCTCACTCTGTAGAGGTCCTATGGAGGTCCATTGAAGAACAGGGGGAAATGGAGGTAAGAAAGTATGCAGAGAAACAGATGGACAACAGTCTGTAATTGTAGAACTACACAGTGCCCCTGTGTGGTCAGTGGAGCTGATAAAATGGACAATGAATGTAGATACAAGGGAGGGGTCCCTAATCTATTGATCATTCAGTGTAGAGATAGTGATAACTACTAAATCATTCTCTCTCTCTCTCTCTCTCTCTCTCTCTATCAGTTATAAGGCTCGGGCTCGTGTGAGTTCTCTTGTGAGGCTGCCTGTGACTGTAGTGCACTGGAGAACAGTGGGGTGCACTGGAGATGAAGAGGACCTGCTGCAGTGCCCTCGCTCCATTTGGAATGGAGGAGAGTGTGCAAACAGGCAGGCTGCTGCAGTCACCTGCACACCCTTGGAAGGTGCACACACACACACACACACACACGCGCGCACACACACACAGACACTCAATACCCAAAGAAGTAAATATAAATACAGTACTGTACAAAATTCAGATAAATATTTCAATTTTTGTGCAAAAAACTCTTATGAAGTACAGTTTATAACATAAACTGTGTATAAGTATTTCTGCAGCGATTTGAGAAACATGGGACTTCCAACAATGTTCCCATCAACTGAAACTGCACTTAAAACTTTCACCCTTGAAGGCCACCGCAGAATCCAGAACTTAAAATCTCTAAATAAACACTTTATAAATATTTTATATTATTTAATATTTTAATGTATGTTACTCTATGCATAAACCAATGCACATAATGTGTTTGTGTGTGTGTGTGTGTGTAGCTGCAGTGTTTGTGCCGGTTCGTCTCTCTGGCGGAGGGTCAGCGTATGAAGGCCGTGTGGAAGTGTATCACGCCGGACAGTGGGGCACAGTGTGTGATGATCAGTGGGATGATAACGACGCTGAAGTGGTCTGCAGACAGCTGGGACTGGGGTACCCACACACACATACAGAAACACACACACAAACTGTTATTGAGGCCTGACCTGCTTTCTTTAGAACAAGCCCTTCATTTATCAGAACATGAGGGCTTTCAATAACACTGGAAAATATGCGTGTGTGAGTGAGCGCGAGAGAGAGAGTGGGGTTATCAATTGTGCAAAATATGTGAGCTATTTTTATGCTAAGCTTCTCAGAAACAATACATGTGTGTACTGCCAGAAGAGAGAAGGAAGACGAGAGCGAAAAGGGAGATGAGTAGAGAGGTGAAAAAAAGGGTAACTGACAGAAAGGGAAATGAGAAGGAAAGAGTGAAGGAGGAGTGAAAAGAGGAGAAAAATAAATGAGAGGGAGAGAAAGAAAGAGTCAATAGGAGGAATTTTAATCATTAGTAGATTGTGAGTTTTTTTTTTTAACCTTAAAATCACAGCTTAAAAAATCACTGATGCTTCACTGATCTGTAATAAGGAGAATACCGCCTCTGCTGTTCCTACTCCTGGCTCAGCACTGCAGAAACTGCACTATGTAAGGAGGGTAGGGGAAAAACAAATGGTTAGTGGAAACATGTGAGTGTGTGAGGTCAGATTTGATGTGAGAGAGGTGCAATTTAGAGAGAGAGAGAGAGAGAGTGTGTGTGTGAAATAGGGCTAGTGCTGCAGTGTCTCTCAGTCAAATTGTGACTAATGTGGAAAAGACATGCTCCACACAGTGCTCTGCAGGTGTGTGTGTGTGGGAAATTGGATGCCTAGACTGATTGTAAGTTAAGGTTGTGCTTCATTAGCATTGACTCTAACTTCATCTGTAACGCAGCTGTGTCACTGATTTTCAGTATGTGGAGCTCAATTGACTGTGTCTGTGAATTAAACACTTGCTGTAGTGGTGTGTGTGAGTGAGTGAGAGAGTGAGGTCAGCTCTACCTATATGTATTTATTACGGGTCTAACAGTTCACATAATCTATTATTTATCATGAAACATGAACTGCAACTTAATATTTACATATGTACACCTCTGTATGTGTGTGTGTGCGTGTGTGTGCGCATGTAATTAGAGGTACAGCTCGAGCCTTGGCGAGGGCGTATTATGGCTCTGGTGAGGGTCCTGTGCTGCTGGATGAAGTGAGCTGTACAGGAAATGAACTCTCTATCGAGCAGTGTCCTAAATCAGCCTGGGGAGAACACAACTGTGATCACACTGAGGATGCTGGAGTCTCCTGTACACCCCTCACAGGTACACACACAGTTTTGATAGAAGTTAGTCAGCTAACTTAGCTAGCTAGTTGCATTAATTTAGAGTGTAGGATGAAAACATAAAAAAGAAGGTTCTAGTACCCTGTTGGGCCGCCTCTACCCTGGATACAAGATGATATACAGTAGGGCTCTTATATGGATTCATACAGGTTCTGTATTGCATCCTGCAGCACATTTACCCACAGATGTTGCAGCTGGGCCTGTAGATCCTGCACATTCGTAGGTTGCAGAGGCCGACATCCCAGCTGGTCTTATAATTTAATTATTTTTTTTTCTAAGAGGCTTTATATTTGCTAATTAAGGCTGCTCTGTCTGTCTTAGATGGTTCTCTAAGGTTGGTGGGTGGAGCTGGAGGGTTTGAGGGAAGACTGGAGGTTCATTATCTAGGCCAGTGGGGCACGGTGTGTGACGATGGCTGGACACCCATCAACACACAGGTTGTCTGTAGACAACTGGGTTACAGGTAACACACACACACACACACACACACACACACAAATGAAACAACAAATCACACATTTTTATAATTTTACAATTTAAAGGAACACTATGTAAAAATTTTACCTTAAAATTACAGCTTCAAAATCATTGTGATTTTCCACTGACCTGTAATCGGGAGAATAGAGCCTCTGCAGTTGCTCTTCTGGGCTCAGCACTGCAGAAACTGCACTCTGTAAGGGTAGGAAACTACATTTCCTTCCCTCCACTTTGATTTCAGGACAGTGCTGTAAAAGGGAATAACACTCAGTGAATGTTGGGGTGTCCAAATCTTGCCTAGTGTTCAGATGTAATTTGTAAAAGACAGCTGCAATATTTTTGAGAGTGAAATTCATTTTTACAGGACTGTCCTGAAATCAAGGGGGGTAGGGAAGGGCAGGAGGACGAGGTGTGTTTTCATAACCTCCTCCGAAAATTACATAGTGCAGTTTCTGCAGTGCTGAGCCTGGAGGAGAAATGACAGAGGCTCTATTTTCTCTATTACAGATCAATCACAGTGATTTTGAAGCTGTAATATTAAGGTAAAAATACTACATATTGCTCCTTTAAATTCAAATTAAGTTGTCTTTTGATTTTAATGTGAAGTGTGTTTGTAATGTGTTCTGCAGTTACAGATGATGATGATGGCTTACTTGGACAGCAGTCAATTTAACAGGTGCTTTCAAATTGGAATTCGAGATGGTTACAGTGATGTTATTCTTGTGTGTAGGTCTGGACAGAGTGTGAGCCCGAATAGTTATGGAGCTCCTTCAGGGCCGATTCTTCTGGATGATGTGAGCTGCACCGGGAAAGAGCCCACGCTCACACACTGCAGCACGACAGACTGGCTCAGACACGACTGCACACACTCAGAGGACGTGGCTATTGCCTGCAGCCCCCTACGCACCGGACATGGGGTCCATATAAGTAGTAAGCCCGAGTATACACACACACACACACATACAAAAGGCACAGGCTTTCATACGTTCACCTAATACAACAGATCTCGAAGCTGACGTTTGGACTGGATGTGATTGTTAGTGTTAAAAATAATAATTCTACTTACACTAAAATACTATGTGATTACTCCCCTCTTAAAGGAACTCTATGTGAATTTTGGGTTTTGGGATGGATTCCTTTGCTCCTCCAAAAGTTACATATTTTAAGGTAAAAAAAATTCACAGTGTTCCTTTAAAGCATATTCAAAACAGGTTCTATTTTCTCCATTGTATGGATGCGTTAAAACAGGCCGACCAATCAGAGCTCCACTGTCATGGTTGCAGACCAAACAAATGAATATCAAGATGGCGGCAGAACAGCTCGCTTTGTTTGTAGCAGAACACACAAATTTAGAGAACCAGCAACACACTGATCATAAAAATGCAGAGGTTAAAAATATGTAATCCTTTTAAATGAGAGGAGCATCACTCAGTAGGACCTGAAATACGGACATACAGCTCGTTACAAACAAGGTGCTGGAACTCCCCCATATTCCAGTATGACTACTAAACGGTGTCTGTGTGGTCTGGACTGCATTAGTGGACCTGATGGAACACGTTTTATGAGGCCTGCGCACCATCCTCCTCCTCCTTTTTCTTTTTTTTAATTTAGTTTAATTTTAATGATTTGATTATAATTAATATTAAGTCAATCTCCACGCAAGAGCACATTCACACCACTACTGTAGCGCTGACACAATATAAACATTTGCAAACACATTAACAGACCCCCAACAAAACACAGACATCCACCCACACTCAAAATACCCATATTCATAACACTTCCATGCTCTGGCCACTTGGCATTGACCTATAGACTTTACATATATAAATATAAATGAGCAGACGTGCTGCTACATAGCAAAGGCACACACATGCACACACTTGTTCCCACACCACTGCTCACCACATTTGTGCCTGTAGGCATTTCTGCTGTTCTCATAATGCAGTGTATGTCTGTCAGCTCCATATGGGCTCTTTAAATGCTTTTAAATTGCTTTCTGGTTTGATCCTACTGAGCTGCTGTAAAGATACCTACACAGGCTCTGTTTAAAAAAGAGAAAGAGCACAAGAGACATGCACATGAAGAGAATAGTGTTCTTAAACACTTTCCTTTAATTCAGTATTATTGTACAACACAATAATAATAAAATAAATAGTAATAAAATAAAATAACTCTATGTATGTTTGCTTTGCTTCACAAGGACAGAAGTGTAAGGAAGTTAGCTGTGGATGTTCTCACACAATCAAGCTGAGGACTTTATTTCACCATGGTGGCTAAGAAAGTGTGTGTGTGTGTGTGTGTGTGTATATATATGTTACTGCTGTCAAAATTAACACATGTTAACACACTTGGGATTTTTTTTGTTCTTTAAATGCTTTAATCCTTTACCAAATTTGCCAACAATTTCCTCGCATCATTTTTACTGATTGATTTTACAATGTTTTTTATTTTACATTTAAATATCCATTATTCAAAGCTTCCATCTTAAAAAGGGACAATGTAATTAATTGCAGCATATTTTTCAGCTGGTTAATATTCTTGAATTGATTGAGAGGCCTAATTATTCTCTTTCTGTGTGTGTGTGTGTGTGTGTGAAGAGAAGCAGAAATTTGTGTGAGATCATAATGGGGACCAGCCAAGAGAGAGGTAGACTGACATTGAGTGAGTGAGTGAGTGAGTGAGTGAGTGAGTGAGTGAGTGAGTGAGTGAGTGAGTGAGCGGGCGGGCGGGCGAGAGAGAGATGGATGACCACTAGCTCTCTAAATGGAACAATGAAGTCCACAGGGAGTGGGTCAGTCACACACACACACACACACATGCTGTAGCATTCAGTGTAGAATTGTAATGTTACCTCATTCTTTACTTTTTGAAGTGTGTGTGTGTGTTAAGGCTCCCGCTGTGCGTATACTCCCTGAGTGCTTTCCTGTGGATCAGGTTTTATTGACTTTGGAGAAAGACCGCACTTTTGAAGCCTCAAAAGAGTACCTCTCTTAATTTCCCAACTGTATTCACCCCCCCGCCCCTCCCCCCTCCAACACTAAACATACGCATTCAAGTTTGTATTCCTATCTTTTTGTGACAATATAATCTCTGCTTTACTGCTAGATAAATGCTGTTATAGCTATGTTTAACTGAATCTCAGCCTTAAAGTGGGTTCCATTCATTGTTCTATATTTCTGTGGTGGCATGTGGTGTTCTCTGTTCCAGAGAGATCTAGGCTGAACTGTCCAGGTTTACCACCATTTTATCATCATGAACATTCCATATAAAAAGACAGTTTGGATATTATATATGTCTATATTTTCAGTGTAGATATTGTAATCTCTAATCCTTAGTAAGGAAAGCAAAGTCTGTAAATGTCTTGGCAGTTCATCATTTCAAATCAAACCACTCTGAATGATATTGATATTGTTTGTATCTCATTGACTGAACCATACGGAATTTAGAAATATCCGCAGAGGCCAAGGAAGCATACTCATCTTCCTCTCTTATTAATCCTAATAAAGAATTGCTTTAAATATGTATTTAAAACACAGTCCCCACTGCATTACACAGTTCCTTATTGTCAATCAATAATAGGGCATTTGGTCCCCACAAAGAGCTAAATACATGCTGCACTTTGTCCTGATTTCCTCTGTTGATTTGTGTTGTATTTAGTATGCACCTCACCAAAGACCCCCTTTTTTTGGTTTTCAGTTCGGTAGATAGATACGTGTGCACACACACACAGCTCCTTCCTCAAGGCTGACAAGTTAATAAAGCCACACATTAAGTACAGCTGAGTTGGAAGCCCTTTGGGCAAAACGTTTTTCTTTTCACCGGCCAAGTAGCTGTGATGAAAGAGTTTCAAGCTCGAGTTTAACAAACACTTAGAGAGCCACTCACTGCTGGGCAAACTCTGTCTCTCTTTCTCTCTCTCTTTTCTAGGCCAAAGTCTCTCATGGAACATTTGGGTGAACACACAGAAATACTGAGTGTGTGGTATCTGAAAGTGCTCAACAGTGTGTTAACACCAGTAGGGAGCCCTCAAAGCATTCGGTGAAAGGATGCTGAAAATGTTATGAACTCTGCAATAGTACCGAGTGTTGCCTAGAGGCATATAAATCTGCACTTGGCTGTGGAGCAGTGCAACAGCATTCTCTGGAGTGATAGTGCACCATATCCAATATGTTTAGGATTTAGGAATCAGCCAACAGCAGTACCTGCACTTAACTCATGTTTATGCACAAATTAAAGGCAATGAGGAAAACTCTGGAGAAGTACTGGTCTCACAGCTAAACAAACTCCTCCTAATCTTTGCGGTCATTCAGAAGCTCTGTGTCTTTTAAGGTGGAACAGTGTGGTTGAGTAAGAAGCCGACTGTAGCTGGTTCATGGCTGAAGTCTAACTTGTCTGTAAGTTGTTATTCGATGTTTGAATTACCACAGACCCTCGAGTCAGTTCCATCTTAAGTGATGCAAGTGGAACAGCAAAAATCAGGTGTTACCCACCTATGGAGCAGAAATAGAGCAACATCTTTAACCTTTTTCATGCTTTTCAAAGTCCAGATGCCTCTTCTTGGCCATGGCTCAGTCACAGAGAGAAAGCCTGAGCCAGTTTGGCCCAAGATACAGAGCCTCTTTCCAGTGTTTGAACGAACTGGAGAGAGTTTGCAAATGGTGAGAAAATATTTTCTGATGCAAACACGGTCTTTCATATAGAAATCCTCACAGCATACCACTTCCCTAGAGAGCAGAGGGTGTTACTGCCATGAAGAGGGACAAACAAGTGCTGTGTGAGCAGGTATTGACAAACGTGCCTCCGTAGTGTATGTACACAACAGAGAGCATGGACACATAAAGGAACTGATGGAGGCTCTAACAGTAGCATACTGCCCTGGGGGTGAAATTATGTGCCACTGCCTTCATTTTCCCTCCATTCTCCCTCCTTTATAAACGGATAATGGATTTTCCTGTCATGGTTTTCCACCAGCGTGCAGGCTGTCTATAATGAAATCCCTCAGAGCTCAATAATAATAAAGCTGTGCCATGTGAGAGATGATGTTCAAAGCTAAATCATCAGCCAAATGGAAGTGTGTGGTTTTGCTCAGAAAGAGATGTGCTGAAAGGTACCCATCTGAAAAACACATTAAAACAGTAGGGTGTGTGTGTGTGTGTGTGTGTGTGTGTGTGTGTATGTTTCATTGTATAGAAATTTCATTAAAAAGCTTCTGAAAAGAATATTCTGGAAAAGATCAAACAGATCCTAATGGAGGTCAGCGTGAGAGTGTATGTGTGTGTATGTGTGTGTGAGACAGAGAGAGATGGTCATATTTATGAGTGGAGGCAGGTGTTCCATAACTGGAAACCTTAACCTCCGTCTTCACTGCCAGGTGGTTTTCCTATGTACCTTACTGTATTACACACCTTCACACACACACAGGCCTGAGATTGGTGAAGGATAATTGCGTTACCATGGTAACGCTTTCTAGTAATAGTACAAACTCATTTACAATTGCTTTAAAATACATAGTTTATTTAGTCGCTGTCCAAAGAAAAACATATATCTCCAAAACAGTAACTTTACAGAGAAGGAAAAAGCCTAAAACTCAGTGGAAGTCAACATAAAAACACTTTATTCCATGTCATTTTGGAGCTTTTTTATTAGTCCATTCATCATAAAATTTTCACAAAGTGAAGGACAGCTGCTGTGTTCCAAAGTTGTAGTAAACTAAAAATCCACAAAAATGGAGATACATGTTTTTCACAGGACAGTGAAAATTTATTGGCTAGATTATTCAATTACAAGATTGCTGTTGACCTAAGTTATATATGGTGTTTTTTCACTGCATGGTACCTACTCTACTTGGCTCTGCTAGGCTCTACTCACTTTTTGGGACCTGGTCCATGGTAGCGTTTTCATTGGCATAGCTCACCCACCCGAAATGTAACTGGTGATGGTGGAAAACCCAGTATCTAATGGGTGCCATGGGCTTTGGATACTACAACAACAGCAGCCATTACTTAATGTGTATTTGTGTTGTTGTTGTTGTTGTTGTTTTAAGAACTCAGCAGGTCTCTGAGCATCATCAGCTGATTGACAATTATCTTTGGCCAATCAGTGCTCTGCAAGTTTTACACATCAAGTTTAGTTCAAACTCGGCTCGCTTTGACCCATAAGTGAGCAAGGACTGAAAAAGCCCATGATTCCAGGTACCAGGAACTAAATATACCTAATGGAAAAAAAGAAAAGCAGAGCAGGGCCACGTAGAGTAAGGACCATGCAGTGGAAAAGATCCAGTAGACTCACAAGGAGCAGGTTTCCTGTCTGAGCAGAAAGACACCTGCAGTGTACAGTGTACATTTTATGACATTCAACGTCAAGTTGTAGACATCTGACGAAACAGTGTTAATCTAAAGAACAACATTTGATTCTTTTTTCACTAGATAATTTATAGTTAAGTGATCCTATAATTGAAGATGACAAATTATGTTCTCTTTTTACTTTACTGTAGCTTTATACCACTGTGTGTGTGTGTGTGTGTGTGTGTGTGTGTGTGACTCAGGTTTGCCTGTGCGGCTGGTGGGTGGGGAGAATGAGAGAGAGGGACGGGTGGAGATCATGGTTGCTGGCCAGTGGGGGACTATCTGTGATGATGGCTGGACAGACCAGGATGCGGAGGTGGTGTGCAGACAACTGGGCTACAGGTAACACTTTGTAACCACTGTCATATCAAAACCTTGTGGCACAAAAAAGCTGTGGACATTAGGGAATGGAGAGAATAAGGGCTGATTCGGACTATGATCTGTAATTATAGGACTAAATGCAGTTACACTGCGGTGCAATCAGAAACCACATTTAATTACCTTTTAATGTTTAAGTAAACTACATCAATTGAGTACAAGTTATAGGATGTGGAGCTGTCAGGAACTGTGACTAAATAAATGAAACACAATGTTGTCAATACAAAGTACTGAATGGTGCATTTTGAATGTGGAGTATTTAGTTAAATTTGTAAGTGAATGAGCCCTTTCCATGAGTTATTTCACATTTTATAAGAAAAGTGCTTACAGTAGAAGCTTGAAAATGGTCATCTTAGGTCCGGTTAGGTTTTCTGGATGATCTGAGCTCTTTTAGAGTAATAGAAGGCAGTACTCCCTCGAATCAAAGGAATGCTTTTTAGATGTTTAGTCGTCTGTAAAACATGGTGGTGGACAAGTGTAATTTGGATCGGTACCACTTTAAAATATGGCTACACTAATAAAGCTTTATATTAGGTTTACACTCTGTTTATTAATGTTTTATAATTAGTTTTACACACATGATAAGGCATTAATAATCTGTTATAACAGATTATTATAACAGATAGAAAGGGCAACAGTGATCTGTTTGCCTAATAGTGAACCATTATGTGTCTACACTGTTAAACCTCAGATATGCCGAATACTGTCATTACTTGGCCTTCTCCAAAAGTTGACATTTAGTCTGTCAGCTTCAGCACATATTTATTAACAAGTTTAAACAATTAACCAGTAACCAATTAACCAACAAACAGCATGTATTTGTATAGTTTAATGATAATGTGGTGTGTACCTTGAACAAATCAAATTACTAAATTAACATTCTCCAGTCTTAGCTTTTCCTTATTCTTTACGTTAGTATTTTTAAGGAAGATCTCTGACACTTTCTGTATTAGACAAAAAAAAAAAGCTTTTTAATGACTTGTAATGTGTTTATAACCTAGTTAATGACAATGTCATAAACAGGTTTTTAAACCACTCATGAACTTTTATATGTGTAGTCTAAAGTGGTACCCAGGGATCTATAACGACATCTGATTGGTGACTTGCTATTGATTAACAGTATTATAAATGCATGACAGTATACAATGCAGTTCTCTGTGTAAAAGGTTTAATTGGTAAGAAATTAAATGTACAGCAAGATAATGACCCCAAACACACTGCTGAGAAGGTCAAGACGTACTTGTAGAAAATGATGTAGAAAATGCAACCAACATTGAAAACTGAATGGAGGACGGAAATAGGGGGAGAGCACATAACATTTTAATTTGTGTCCATAATCAGGTAAAAGTATTAATATGTAATAGAATTATTATCATTTGTTAAATAATTTACTTTGCTAAAATAATACAGTGAAATCACTTCCCAAAAATAACTTACAAATACAAAATGTAGCAACTCAATAAAACACAACTTAAGCACTGAGTCTAGTTCTAGTTCTAGAAAGTCAAACTGAGCATTGCCACAAGTTTCAGTTGAAATTCAGGCTCTGTGCTCTGTGATCATTCTGTTTGATGAGGAGAACCAAAGTATGAACAAAGTAAGAACAAAAGTCTGAAATATTTGTATTTAAATGTGGTTTAAAAAAACTAAAAAATCCCTTTTTGAGCAAGAAAACCTGAACTTGCTGGAAGACAGAGAGAAAGATAGAGACAGAGGCAAACAGACAGACAAAAAAGTAAGATACTAAACCCCAGCATGTTATACACTGTTTAATGAGGTATATAAAGGAGAAATCAGATGCTTACAAAATTGGCCAAAATAAGCCAAGACTACTCCTGTTAGCACAGGAACTGAGGCTGAGGTTAAGGTCATAATGCTCAATGCTGTGTGATGGCCAGAGTGGTATAAAGCTTCCCAGCACTGGGCTGCGGAACAGAGGAACTGTGTTCTCTGGAGTGATGGAGCTTCAGAGATTTATCCTTTTCTCAGCTCTTTCTTCAGTCAGTCACATACTCACATAGGCATTTGAGAGGTGCTCCATCTGGAAAGCATAAGGGTGAGAATGTATTGGAGCTTAGCAACAGTGCTCTTTGTCTAGGTTGTGTTTTTATTCCTTTGTGTGTGTGTGTGTGTGTGTGTGTGTGTGTGTGTGTGTGTGTGTGTGTCCATCCTTAAGTTCTAAGACAGGATATAACAAGTCTAGTGTTAAAGTTGGATGTCTTCACATGAGCATGTGTGTGTGGGTGTGTATGCAGTCTTTTACATTAAGTCTCTTTAAGGTGATTCCATAGATCATATTGACTCCAGATGACGCACACAGAGAGAGAGAGAGGGAGGGAGAGAGAGAGGGAGGAGAAAAAAGGAAAATCTGATGTCAATACACTAAAAAATCTTAGTAACACATTTTTTTAAACTCAAAATATTCACACCACTTTTTGAGGAATTTCATCAGTGTTTGTGCTGTAGCCAAAACAAACAAACAGGTAGAATGCCTTCAAATGACCAAGACGACATTTAACTACACTTGAAAATGATAAGATTTGGTTCCTATCTGGTGGACAGGTAAGATTTGATGTGTTTGAATGTAACGTATAATTGTAATTTTAAAATTTCTTCTGCTCTTTTTCCATTTTATGGTAACTGTTATGTAGTTTTAAAAATGACAGTTGTCATTATATTTAACAAAACTAACCTAAAAATTTAGTAGCTTCAAATGGCAAGAGAGAAGTATTTATTGGTCACTGCATTTGTTATGAGCTCCATGAAGGGAAAAGTGCTGCAAAAGCATGTGCATTGATTTGTTCTGTTCTTGGGGATAATATTGTATCCAAAAGAATGTCTGAGTTTGATTTAGATGATTTAAAGAAGGTTATTTCAATATATATATATATATATATATATATATATATATATATATATATATATAATTTGTTTTAATAATATGACAGTTGTCCTACTAAATACTATGCAAAAATGAAAAAGGAGCAGGAGAATATTTGAATTTTAAGTTACAATTATACATTACATTTATCAATTGTATTCATTCATTCATTCATTATCTGTAACCGCTTATCCAATTCAGGGTCGCGGTGGGTCCAGAGCCTACCTGGAATCATTGGGCGCAAGGCAGGAATACACCCTGGAGGGGGCTATTAATTGTATTTCTACACCTAATAGTATACTTAAAGAAAAGGATTGTCCACCTCATTCAGGAGCTGAATCTGTATAGAAATATTCACACACAACTTGGATGCTTGTTACCCACTCTGAGGTATATTTCATCTGGTTTTTGGAGGCTAACACCATTCATGACACAACAGAGTGCAAATGTCTCCCAAGATTCATGTGAGTTGAACTGCGAAAAAAGTGTTTTCCTTCTTTGTGTGTAAAGACCTTAAGGCCAAAACCTTAACAGAGGGATTTTAAGATTTAGTCTGATTAAATTGCTAAAATGTTAAGGAAAGTTTTTCTATTATTTCTTTAAATGAGAACATTTATGGAAAGATTAAACCGTGGCATTGAGTAAAGACTGTGTTGGTGTTAAACTCAGATTACAGCAATGATAAGCTTGGATTCATACACATAGCAATAAGATTTTATCTCTCTCTCTTCCTCACACACACACACACACACACACACACACAGCGTGAAAAACAACTCCACCTAAGAGTCAACCTCGTCTCATCTCTCTCTCTCTGGCTTCTACACACGTTCCTCCTGAGGGGGGTCAGGGAATTCATCATTAACAGGAGTCAAAAGGTCAGGGTATGACACTGTATCTGATGACCTGCTATCATCACTATTACTGTGCGACAGTGTTATTGTTAAGCACTTTCAGTATGTGTGTGTGTGTGTGTGTGTGTGAGTGTGAGATAGTCTAACTAGCTTAGCCTCTATTTGACTGACTTTTGGGAATTATGAGCATATGCTCACAACCCCTATATAGACTGAAGTATAAAATTCACATTGATGAAAGAAACTTGAAGATTGTACGATATGTAAAAATGTTTCCACATGTGCGCTAACATTTTACTTATTATTTCCACTACTTTAAAGGGAATATCTAGGGGATCAAGGGGAACTAATATTTAGTCTGGTTTATTTACGTTCAGAAGCTCTACGTCTTTTATTGTGCTTGAGGGGAAGAAATACAACTGTTTGTATGTGGCTGAAGTTTAATATCTCTATGCTTTATTTACTGTTTGAATTGCCACAGAAACTCATTTGTAACTTGAGTTATTTACTTTGGCAGCAGGTTAGGTTTGTGTTTACTTTCATGCAATTAGCTCCCCTGTGAATTTAGAGTCAGTTCCACCTACAGTAAAAATACCTCAGTATTACCAACCTGTGGATCAGGAATCTCACTTCGTGCTTTTCAAAACAAGGCCTTTAAGATGCACCACTTGCAGAAAAACTGACAGAGCACATAAGACTAGTTCCCCTTTCACACATGCATGGTAATCCAGGAATGTACTGGTGTTTATCCGGAGGAGCTGTCTGTGTGAATGCGACCAGCTTCAACATTTGTCCCAAACCTTACCCAGACTTTATCCTCCTCAAGCCCTGGTAAATGTTCTGGGTAAAGTCTGAGTTAGCGCATGTGAGAACAGCACTGGAAATGTTCCAGACTTTCTCCTGTACACATTGTACAAGTGCGGTGCGCCACGCCTACATCACATGTTTCATCTCCCGCTGCAAGAGCGCACCTGAGGCAGGAAATCTCCTGCTGTGAGCTGCATGTGTTAAGGATCACTCCAGGACTTGTCTACAAATTCTCCGCAGTTCATTTATGAAAGAGGAATAAGATCACCATATGAAAAAGGCCTTAGCATTGAGCCCTGGAGCACTTCAGCTTATTCAGTAGAGCAATGGAGCTGCTCTTGTGACTCATCAAAACTTGACTTGACCTATTGTTCTCAAGGCTGAATGCAATCAAATACTCTCCACAATTGTCCCATATGTAGTTCATAATGTATATTAGGACTGGTTATAACTGATTTAGTTATATGTTACTTCTAGGGTGTCATAATAGGTATTAAAATGCTAACATGTACTGATTTAATTTTCCTCTTGTTTTACAGTGGCTTGGCCAAAGCTCGGGTCATGGGGTATTTCGGCGAGGGGGAGGGGCCTATTCATGTTGACAACGTGAAGTGCACAGGTGGCGAGCGCTCATTGGTTGACTGCATCAAACAGCCGTACGGAACTCATAACTGTCGCCATAGTGAAGATGCAGGGGTCATCTGTAACTATGGGCAACAGGATGACTCCACTGGTGCCACAGGTGAGAAAGCCATTCTCAGGTGTGTGTTTCTGTTCACCTTGTGGCTACTCAAATTTGCACAACCTGCCCGGTTTGGACTGCGCATGCACAGAACTTCAGACATGTAGCTCACAGCAGCAGAGGAGCTTCAACTTCAAACACACAAATTAAACACAAGTTAGCCTGTCTGTCCTTTACAGTTTTAAACCTCTGGAGTTCCTGCCAAGTGTGTTTATTTACAGCTAAGGATATCTGTGTAAATATGTTGAAGTAACTCTTCTGTTTGGACAAATCATTATGAATTTCTCAGAGAAAAATGACTGTGAAAATGGAGGAGAGACAGCGGTAAACCGCGATAACCGCAGTTTCATCCTTGTCCTCTTTATGTCTCTGTACAATTCCATACGTGTTAAAATCAAACGAAGCATGGAGGAAGGTGTCTGGAATTGTTTGTACTACACGAGGGGGCTTTTAACACTTGTTTAAACTTCTTTTAATGAAGCGGGGAGTGCCGAACAACGGTTTAATCTTTCGTCCTACTCAATATGTAAATATGAAGTAACCGGAAACTACGTACACACGCTAGAGGCAGTGCGAAAAATCCGTTGACTCGACGCAAAGCCTACGCCGTTGCTGAATCTCAAACGTCTTCCTCTGCACTACGTTGTACGCAATGTAGTGTAGTGTACGTACTTTTATAAATCTTTAAAGTGCAATATTTAGGGAGTAGGTCGTTGTTTGGGACAGAGAATACATGAGACATACATGAGAGTACATGAGGTACCAGGAATGTAACTAATACAAAGCCGGAACGTGGTATCGCTTCTCGTTGAGTTGTATTTTTCCCGGGGACCTATGTATTTTCCTTCTGTGTTCAAAATTTTTATTCATCCCTCAAGCCCACACCATGTCTGAGGAAATGTCTCGCTGTGAATGTGCTGCTGTCAGCGTCTGTTGCGTGTGTCGAGGAGAAGAGTTAATGTTCCATTCTTCGGTTCTGCACAAACAACGTCCGTCCGAATTCTGACCAATCACAGTCGCGGAGAGGTGCGCCAGGCGCCGACGCAGAAAAACTGGGCTTTAGTCACAGTGGTCTAATAAACACCCGGCTCTCTGTGTTTCTGGTGTTTTATTCCTTATGGTTTTTTCCCTTTTCTTTTATAAATGTCATTTGACGAGTTAGACATTTGCTTCTTACGCTGTTTTCAGTTATTTCCATCTTTAAAATAAATAGCCAGTCTTTTATTTGAATGTTTTGGATTAAAGTTCCATGAATAATGGTATGTACCTTACAGGTATATTGTGGTAACACCCATGAAGGTTATAAATACAAGGATATAATTCTGTATTTCTTTTATACCTCTAGAGAGCAGATCTCATATAACCCACATTAACCATCTAAGAGAGAGGGAGAGGAGAGATTTGAAGGGATGATAAATGAGCAAGAGAAGGTTGACAGGAGGAAACTATTACCTGAGTCAGTCCCTCTCTCTGTTACACACACCACACACAGACACACATACACATGCTGGCGTACGCAGGTGTGTGTTTCATTGGGGAAGATATGGCCACTCCACAGACAAACACATGAGCTCCATTCATAGCTTATTTAAAATATCATTCTAATTTAATAACCAACCAGACCAGGCTGCTTTCCTCATTAACTTCTGTAGACTTCATTCATTCCAAGTGTTTTATTTCTATATTCTCAGTGTATAAGCTGCCCATGCTTGCGTCTTTATTACAGCTTCCATTTTATTCAGAAAACTAGCTTGCAGTTGTTGAAAGCACTCTGCAGGGAAATTTTCCCAAATGGATTCTAGGAGCCATCCACTTTTCTGAGAACAGCAGCAACATATATATCCCTCAGTTATGGCTTGCTGGTATATCCATGTCCTTTCAGACCCATAATGAGTGTTCCCTGAAGTAACAGGGGTCCTGCCTTCTTTATGTTTTTAATCATTTTTAAATAGCTGATATTTTATAAAATCACTGATATTATTTTGACTTTCATTTTTCATGTGAATTTATCTGTAGCTCATTTCCAGATATAGCTCCTGAAAAAACACTATTGGCTATTTTGACTGGAATTAATATACATAGGATATACATATGACTGAGAGTCCAGGCACTGTGAAAAATGTGTGTGTGTGTGTGTGTTGCAGGGGTATCAAGCTCTGTGTGTGGTCTGAGGCCTGCACACACTCGTCAGAAGAGGATCATTGGTGGAGAAAACTCTCTACGGTAAGCTAAGTGTGACAGTTCTAAACACTGAAATGATAAACAGATAAAGGATACCTCAAACAGAGAGAGAGAGAGATTTGACTAATATCAAACATGGCATGTATAGCTGGTAATGTGTTTGTTTATATTTCTGTGTATGAATGAGTAAATATGGTTTTGATGCATTGGGTTTTATGCCACACATCAGCCTCCATCCAAACTCCATCTGTTCTTACAGGAGATATGAGGTTTGTGAGTGTATTGATCTGTTTAAAGGTGTATGTATGTTTTTGTGTGTGTATGTTATAGAGGAGGCTGGCCATGGCAGGCTGCTATTCGTCTGCGTGGGTCTCAAGCAGATGGACGTCTGGTGTGTGGAGCCACTCTGATAAACAGCTGCTGGGTCTTAACATCTGCCCACTGCTTTAAGAGGTATACACACTGTCTCTCTCACACATGCAGACACACACACACACACTTATATAGTCATTGTCTGTAGCTTGTACTACTGTGGCCTTATGGTTTGGGAAGCAGGTTCAATTCCCCTCAACCTGCAGGAAAATTTGGAGGAGTGGGAGGACTGATGAAACAGCACTATCTCCTCCCTCAACATCCATTGCTGAGGTGTCCTTACGCAACCCATAACTGCGATGGCTGCCCACCACTCTTTTTCACTAATATGAATAATATTATAATAATAATATGCAACTACTTTGAAAAGAAGCAGGGTTTGTCAGAAGCAGAAGCAGAGAAAGATTGTGCTAGCCTTCACCCATTCAGCTTGGTAACATTGGTGGCAAAGTCCAGTTGGAGTCTTGGCTGTGGGGTGGAACTGGTAATGACTGAAATTGATGAGGAACCTGTGAAAAATACAAATATTGAACCATGGCTTATATATTTTTCTTTAAAGGCGACGTTCATGATTTTAATTAAAAACATGTTTTTAGACATCAAAGAGACCTCCAAACATTTAAAAGCACAAATCGAGATGAGGATATTGTCTATTCCTGCTCCATAGATGGGTAATGACTAATTGCATTACCAAAAGTGCTACAAATCTAAACAACTCAAGATACAAATGAGTTTCTGTGGTAATTCAATCAGTGAATAAAAACGTAGACAATTTAAACTTCAGCAATGTATAAATAACAAGAGATTCTGAATGTAAACAAACCAGAAGGAACAGCGTTTTCCCCACAATTGTAGATGTCCCCAGTGTCAGTGTACGTTAGCAATGCCACAGTGGTAGGACACAATAGCAGATAAAAAGGCTAAAGGTAGAAGTTGAATTCTCTCACATTAATATGACTGATATTGAATTATTAAAATATGACAGTTTTCTGCCTCAGGATCAGTTCCAGTTCCAGAGGTAGCCTGGCTGGTCCAGTTTTAAAAGGGATTTGTAGATCACTTGGATATGTTTCACTTAAGAGCTATAGGAGTGTTTTGACATAGTCTCTCTCTCACACACACACACAGACACACATTTTTAATGGCACACTCCATCTATCTCTCTCTTAAACAGGCTGTGAATTCACATGCCTATGAGTAATGCATTAGTTAGAGTTAGAGAGAGAGTTCATTCTGCTCTTTGTCAAAGAGCCCTCACCCAAATATGAGCCATGGCATCAGAATGTGTTTAAAGTTCCCAACACCTTTACCACAGCCACACACTCACATTCCCATGCACATTCACTCACTCCACTCAAAACTTAAACAGATTGCACTGACCACTTGGACTTCCAAGTCAATGACCTGGCCGGTGAAACTTCTTATCAATCTTTTGGTCAGAGGATTTGTCCGGAAAAACAAATACTTAAAATATGTGGAAAAAATAATACCAAATATAAAATCTATCATAAATATTTTTCACTTTTTCATTTGGTTTGTTTATTCTGTGAATATACATTTTGAATGTGATCAGGTCAGATTTGCTTGATAAATGTGAAACAGCTCATGAATCTGTCTTGTAACTCACTCCCTCAAACATGTTTAACACACTGAAGATTCTCCACAAGGGAGCGCTGTTACCACTTTTACCAATGACATTTGTTTTGAATTAGTTTCAAAAGAATCGGGGAAATATAATGCAAAAAAAAAATAAAAAATCTTGGTCAGGTCACTGGACAATACGCATGGTCTACTTTCTTGTTTTGTAGACACACACACACACACTCACACTCAAACAGCAATTATTTGTTGCAGTTTGACAGTTGTTTTTGAATCATTTGAGGTGGTTAAGGCTAAGGAGCC
This sequence comes from Hoplias malabaricus, assembly GCF_029633855.1. Lineage (NCBI taxonomy): Eukaryota > Metazoa > Chordata > Actinopteri > Characiformes > Erythrinidae > Hoplias > Hoplias malabaricus. The sequence continues at coordinate 14,845,947 of NC_089801.1, read as the reverse complement.
TAAAATTAGTCTCTTACTTCCGAGTTTTTAAAGTGCAGCACTACAGAGATGCTTGTGCAGAAATAACCCTCTGACAGCGAGCACACACACACACACACACTTATGCACAGGCTCACAAACAAACACCAAGCTATTTTTATGTCCCAGACCCACTCATGGCTATAGACCAACTACAATTAAATCGTAAGCGTTTTGATTAGGACTATGTTAACAGTCAGGAAAGGTTATTGAAAGGTTATTAGAAAAATCTTATTTTGTAATGGAATACGGGATTTTTGTTGGATGGACATCAGTCATCTACAGCAGCGAACAGTTTATTTGTATTTCTTCAAATAGTAATATTTCGTCTGAGGAAATATAGATATAGTACAGCCTAATTATAGATTTTTAAACATCTAATATTATCTCATTTATTTAAATCCTTTGCAGAGAAGTGTATGTTTAGAAACATTATATAAAACACTGTGAAAAAGTGTTCAGTTTCTGTTTTCAGCTTTTCTGTGATTAAGTGACAAAATATTTGACTGTGATTAATTGAGTTGTTGGTCTTTTTTTGCATCTGGTGACAATTATTGGGGTTCACTTTTCACTCAGCTGAGGTACCTATTCCTGCAGTGAAACTACGCGTGTAGTAATCTGGATTCTGTTTCAACAGGTCAGCATGTTGTTATCACTGAGTGAGGGGAGCTTTAAGAGTCTCTCAAAAACACTGCAGCGCAAAGAGTATCTTAAATAGAGTTAGTTTCATGTTGAACATGAGCTCTAATGTCATTTTGAAGTGCTGTTTCACATTGCAGTTTTTGTCTGTGTTTACATGATGTCCAAGTGTTTTCATATTCAAACATTTTCAAAAAGCACCTTAGAGTAAATTTCATCTTAGTGTAGACCCCAAACACAAACCTGTTAATGCAAACCCCTAATTTCCAGCAGGTGTCTTTCTTGCAGAACCCTATAGCACCTTACGGTAGCAATCAAATTTCCCAAAAGTGCCTTTCTGTAGCACTTTAAAGATTAATGTCAGGTTACAGTAGAAATAATATTTCTAAAATGACCAAAACTCATTGTAGAAATGTCTCATTTCAAATTTCTGTAGCACTCAATTTCCAAAGATTTAGTGCACAAATTTCCTCCAGTAGGAGATCAACATATCAAAGATCAACCACCCACTAAACCGTTTTCTTTATTGTTTTATGACATGCAGCAATGAATTGTTCTGTGGTCTGTTAGGTTGCACTGTCCCAGCCAGTGGAGGCTGTCCTTTAGGGCCTTTGGGGAATGTCGTGCTGAGCCTGTGCTGACCGTGCCAGAAGCAGCTTGGCATTCCTCAGGAGGCAGCGACGTTTCCGGAAAAAACGTCTCACCATGTAACTGGAGCCTGCATCACCCCCCGTCCATGCTTCCGCTGGACAGCGACGATTTCAGCTATTAACAAGCAGGACACACACAGGCTGTAGATAAAAAAACAAATACCCATAGATTACATTTTATGAGCGGAGCATGTTACACACACCAGAGTCAAAAAAGAATTTGTTATTTTAGCCTTCTATTACTTTGTCAGCACAATGTTAGTGAGTTTGTTAGGGTACGTGGAACTGACTCGGTAACTTGTAACTCACCCAATAACTCACAAGGGGATGATATTAAGTACTTTGCATCAAAGACACCACATCTTGGTTCAACAGACCGTTCAAAGTTTTCCAAATGTCTTTCATTTAGTTGTTAAAGTGCATAAAAACAAACCTAGACAAAACAGTCAGAATTTATAGGGAAAGCATAAATATTTTGAACATTTTTGGAAGTAAAATAATAATAATAATAATAATAATAATAATAAAAAAAATATAAAAATATTTTCAATATCTTTCTATAGTTTAACATTTTCTAAAATATTTTCTAACAAACCTTACCCGCAAAAACATTTTTTTGTTGTGTATTTTCAATATAGCAAGGATGGAAAAAAAAGAAATACACACATACATTTATTTATTTATTTATTTATGGTGCAGTTTAACAAGAACAATAATCCTAGCAGATTTGCTTCCAATTTACAAATAATTTCTACAGAAACCATGCTGTTGTCTAGCATGTTTGGAAATGCAGTAATCTCATTAGAGCATAAGAAATAAAACAGTCCAATGAGCCATAACTCAAAGCAAATCCTTCCTCAAGCTCTGACAGGAAGATGACCTAGCCTTTAGTTGGAGATATGTATACAGGTTTGATTTGGAGATGGCATGTTTCTATTTACAGGGGCCATCGAGATTGAGGTAATGAAAGGCCTGTTTGCCTGAGAGGGGCTTCGTCCTTAAGGACTGTCATTTCTGTGATGTCAAGGTGTTTGGTTTCACTGGTAGACATCTCACATGTCTCCGTCTTTGCCAGCTCACTGTCTGTCCAACTTTGGTTGACAGGAACTTCCTGAGGAAGTGATCTGACTCTGTGAGGAGACATGTCTCTCGGGTGATGTACCAGTCACAGAACAGAGTTTCTCGCAGAACTACTTCTACAAGGAATACATTTGACTGACATGAACTCCCTCAACTGAACTGTCCACACAACCTACTTTAGTAAGAAAGTAAGAAAGTAACCCTTCGTCAGCCACAGAGGCAGTCTTTTGGGTGGTGGACCCATTTAAAACTCATTTGTGCCTGGTAAACTTTGTTTGAATGGTTAACAAAACAAATAATGTCTAAAGAAGTCCTGTGGTCAGAAACTGACCAAATTACAAACAGCATGGAGTGTGCCTGGTAAATTATGGAGGACAACAGATGGGTTCCAGATTTTTGCTGTTGTCAGGCTCAATGCATAAAGCTGAAAAGAGTTTATTTTAGAACCTTGGCCTTAACTGGGGTTGCTAACAGAACCATGGATTGTTTAATTCTGGGACACGTTGTGGCAGTGAGAAGGCACAAGGATTATTATCCGCCAAAAGGTTTGTTACCCAAATAACAATCCTATAATTGAATCCGAAAATATGACTCCAAAAAATAACAACTAAGCAGAATATAGGGTAATGAACCACACGATTAAGAATCACCAGAAACTCATGTATATGAATTTTGAAATCCTCTTTTGTTTATTATAAGTCAAATTTCAATTTGCTACTCTAGGAACATGTTCCTATAGTGAGTTTAATAGAGCAGCATGATTGGTTTGTGGGCCTGCCCAGGCTAATCACTGGCCTCTTTTCCATGGCAGGGCCAAACAGTTCTTTGCAGGATTGTAAACATTTGAGGAGAACTTCCACATGAGCATGGATGGCAGGGTATGCTTTAAGACCGTGCTTAGCCTCGTTCCTCCTGTGCAGTTAGGTAACAATGCTAAGCTCTAATGAACTCTACTGGGTTGGTGTAATGCCATAGGGATTTTCTAACATCCCAGCAGTGTTCGTAGCTGCTTCCCACAAACTCAAACAAATGGCCAAACCATAACTAGGCTCATGAGTCTGGACCAGCACAGATTGTGCAACATGGATTCAGCATTGGTTCAGATTCAAGTGGATTTTTAGACCATGAACCATTATCAAACAAAATATCCAAATAGCACCTATGAGTCTCAACACAGAAACATGTACACCCCTGCTCTTCTATACAGGAGGTCCTCGGGTTACGTCAGTCCCGAGTTACGATGTTTCGTGGTTACGACACATCTCCCATTTACTGTATAAAGCCTTGTTTCGACTTAAGTGGTTTTGCGTCGTAAACGTCGTAACGTGAACTTCGTGTGTGGTGCGGCGCGGCGGAAGAATACACGGTTGCGCGGCTCGGGACCGAGGAGGACGGCGTCACCCCAGTCGCATTGTTTTTTTTATTACTGTTTACTGTATTATTTATTTACATTGTATTATTTATTACTGTTTATTACTGTATTATTCCTGCTTCATTTAATTATTAAACGTTTTTTATATGTGTTTTTTGATAATTACTGTGTTAGGATAGGATAAGTGCTTACAGTATGTTATTTAAGTACAGTATTTACATATGTTCCGACTTACACCGAAAATTGGTTTACGACGCGGCGTAGGAATGGATCAACGTCATAAGTCGAGGACCCCTTGTGTGTGTATATATATCGATATATATATATATATATATATATATATATATATATATATATATATATATATATATATATATATATATATATAGTAATACAGTCTCATGTCTGTCTCTAGACTTTGCTCATGTTCAGAAAGCAACTGAAACTGGGCTTCCTTTACTTGGATTTCCCAAAATACTGGGGTATGGTGCTCCTTCTGTGGAAAAAAAATGACACAAACAAATTTCATTAAAGCATATTTATGAAAACTGTGAAACATTAACAGTAATCTACACATAAAACTATTAGGTTTTCAGTTATTAATGAATTCCTTAATAAAGGATTATTTTTTTTGTAGTAATTTGGCATACCATGGGCAGTACGGTGGTGCAGCAGGTAGTGTTGCAGTCACACAGCTCCAGGGACCTGGAGGTCGTGGGTTCCAGTCCCACTCCGGGTGACTTTCTGTGAGGATTTTTTTTGTGTTCTCCCTGTGTCCACGTGGGTTTCTTTTGGGTGCTCCAGTTTCCATAGGTACGAGTGAGAGTGAATGTGTGAGTTTATGTCGCCCTGTGAAGGACTGGTGCCCCCTCGAGGGTGTGTTCCTGCCTTGCACACAATGATTCCAGGGAGCCTTGAGACCTTCCACGACCCTGAACTTGATAAGCAATTACAGGCAATGGATGAATGAATGAATTTGCTCTACCAACTCTTGCTGGTTCACGTACCACCTGTTTTCGAACCAGTGACCTAAAGGATTGAGAAGCAGTTTTGGGACCAAAAGGTTGCTGGTTTGATCCTTAGGACTGACAGTAAAAATGGAGTGGGTTGGACTTAATTTCTCCATCTGTGGATCATTTCCAGTTGTTTTCTCTTTTCACCTTCTCCCTTTTCAAAACATTTTGTTCTTCCTTTCTTTAGTTACACCATATTGGACATTAAAAAAATACTAATATTTTTTTTCTCTCTCTCTCTGTCTCTTTCCCTCCCTCTCTCTCAGACATGGGAACAGTACCAAGATGTATAAGGTGCGAGTTGGAGACTATCACACACTAGTTCCTGAAGAGAATGAGGATGAGTATGGAGTGGACAAAATTGTCTTTCACCCTCATTATCGTCCCCATAGCAATGACTACGATCTGGCTCTAGTGCGTGTTGCTGGGCACAGGGGTCCCGGAGCTCCAGGGGGTCCCATTGGAGAGTGCGTTAAGCAGAGTCGCTCAGTTCTTCCAGTTTGTTTACCCATGCGGAGAGAGAGAGTGCCCAAAGGCTCAGTCAACTGCTTCATCACTGGCTGGGGAGACACAGGTCTGTACACACATGCACTGTATGTCCAAAAGCTTTTAGAAATTGTCCCATCCAACATCCTTTAAAATGAAAGGTATTCATTCCCTTTGCAACAGTAACAGCCTCTGCTCCTCTGTTCTACATGCTAGAACATTGCTTGTTGAGCTTATAATTAGCAAGATTAGGTAACAAATGTTGGATGATTAGTTCTGGATCACCACTCCATCTCCCAAAGATTCACCTGCTCAATAATCCGATGGTGCAGAGCATTATGTGCTTGTAGAAGATGCTTGACACTGAGCACGATGACCTCATATTCATGTGCAGCAGCTCCCGAGCGCACCTTTTTAGAGATACAAAACTTTGTGTGCACACGTGAACGCTTGAATTCCAGCAGATCCTCACAGAAATTTTCCAAAATCTATTGTAAAACCTTCCTAGAAGAGTTCAAGCCGTTGCCACTGCAAATTAAGAACAAATTCCCTGTTGAAGCTCTTCGATCCAGAGCAGGTGCCAAATGTTTCCAAATGTAAATATTACTATACAGTACTTTAGTTTGCCATAGAAATTTAGACTTAACATCTTCTATTATCCTAATTAGGCCTCTCAGCAGTGTTGTGATCAGTATTTGTCCCAGAAATAACCGCAATAAGCAGTATTATTAACCTTTTAAGACCATTTCATGCCACTGATATAATGGTAACATAAGAGCTTCATAACAGAGTTGCACCCTTTTAAAGAGCAATGAATATCCAACAAATATTCAGACATTGGAATTTTGAAAATGTTTAAATACACAAAATATATTACGTGTTAAAAAATATAAAACATACAGCTAGTTTAAAAAATAAAAAGAAATAACTCCAGTATAGAGACAGCATGACTGGCTAAAATATTGGTGATTTTCATTCAAATGTAAACACACGTACGTAAGCACAATGGACAATTTTGAAGTCAGCAGGAACTGAAGAAATGTTTGTAGATTGTAAGATAAGTTCAATAATGTAATTATTGTGAAAGGCCAAGTCATAATATCCAGTCTTCAGCTTAAATTCCTATTTTTTTCCTGTGTGATTACAAGCTTGAAGTATGGACTGAGGAGAAAAGAATGAGCTATGATCCAAAGGCTGAATCTCCTCACTGGAACAGATTACAGACAACCATAACCGCAGATTTAAATCCTGAGCTGGGTTATTTCTGAGTAGGATGATGTTTAATGTCATATTAGTGACAAGTGTGCGGGTGTATGTGGGGACAGTATAAAACCAGGCTGACAGAAGCGAGAGAAGAAGGAACATTGAGCTGGAGTAGCATTTTAAAACTGAAATGTCATACCAAACACTGAGATTATACATTTTGCCTGGTTTCTTGGTTTTCTCTCATCATTCTAATACACTCCTTTCACTCATCCTCCATCTTGAAATCTAGCTTTAGCTTTAATTTTAGTGTTAGCTCATCTGAAGAGGCAGGTTTAGTCATTTTACACAAAAAACGTGTTTCCTTGGCTGTTTTGGAGTAATTATTTTTGTTTTCACATTTAGTTCTTTGGATGCAGCTATATATTTGCCTTACTGAATTTATTTTAGCTTAGCATCAGTTCTATGATACAAACGTTAAGACTACATTGTTATTTCTTGTTGTTGTTTGGTTAAACTAACCCCAAATTGGCCTGAATCCTTGGTATTTCACATCCCTCCTACCATGTCCTTTCTATTTGTCATCCTTGTAGTGCATTTCAAGATGATGTAGCATAAGTGTGTTCAGATTTATATATCCATCTATTGTATCAATACATATTTTTATTAATTAGCACAGCTGCTCCAAATTAATGCCTAACTGGTGCTTAAATAGTGTCTGCTAAGCTCCCTAACTTCCCTTTGCATTGAAGTTGTGTTCACATTAATTAATTGAAGGTTAAACTGAACAATCCAAAAGGATATCTTACAAATAGAGGGAAAAAAAGATTGAGAAAGCTGTATCTGAAAATATTTCAACACTGGAAATATCTAAGATAATTCAACATGATCACTGCACACAGTGAAGGAGTTTCTTTGAATATTCATTCATTCATTCATTCATTATCTGTAAGCGCTTATCCAATTCAGGGTCGCGGTGGGTCCAGAGCCTACCTGGAATCATTGGGCACAAGGTGGGAATACACCCTGGAGGGGGCGCCAGTCCTTCACAGGGCAACACAGACACACACACACACATTCACTCACACCTACGAACACTTTTGAGTCGCCAATCCACCTACCAGCGTGTGTTTTTGGACTGTGGGAGGAAACCGGAGCACCCGGAGGAAACCCACGCGGACACGGGGAGAGTTTCTTTGAATAGAAAGGTATATTTCAGAAACATAACACTCTGGATCTCACAACTCTCCTGTGTCAACCAGCAAGAAACCTGGGCAATTTCGGAGAAATCTAAGGAGAAAACAACACTCAAAACAAGACCCAGATAACAATGAATATTTGGCCCGAATGTGGCCCAAATACGGCACACCTTTTGTTCCCTTATGGCCCACACTGGACCTTCAGTGTTACTGTTTACCCAGGACCTGATTGCCTCAACACAGCCTAAAGCCCACCATACATGGGCCAAATTCATATTTGGCCTCCTCCTGGCTCACACAACACGTGCCGTAACCCAAGTCAAGACAGGCTTATGACAGTTGGCCTATGTCCAGTGCACCAAACATGTACTGTAACCTAAGTCAATGCCCAGCTCATCATAGTTGGCCCACATCTGGCCTATGCACTTGCCAGTGCCGTAAGTGCCAAAAGTGAGACAGATTTGGCCCAAGTGTGTCTGCTATCTGGGGACCACCAATAAATTAAAAAACATGAAGAGGATCAGTTGGGCTAAATAAATGTTTGAAGTCTAACTTCTCAGAGGTAATATTTATTGATGAGTGCCTTGCAACACTAGATGGAACAGATGGATGTGCTAGTGGCTGGGTCGTGAATGGCTGTTCTGCTCCAATGTGACTCTGGTGTCAACAAGAAGGTGGTGGTGTAATGTTCTGGGCCTTTATCAACAATGATGAACTTGTTGGCCCATTTCATAAGCAATATGGAGAAAAAGTGGACTCAGAGGCGTACTGCACTTTCCTGGACCAACAGTTCATGCCATGTTGGAAAGGATGTAGTGCAAGAGTAAGGAAAGCGTTGGCCAACTGTGAAAAGTGATTTTTTTTTTTTGTCACTAAAAATGAAAACACTAATATAAACATAGGGAAACAACATAAATGTTTACTTTGTATATATTTTATATTATTCCAATGTATGAAAACTAGCACTTACAGAATAAATCTGCACACACTGTAAACAAGAGCTGGGCAGAGTAGCCCAAAACTGTCCAATCCAACTAGCTCCGGTACTATGCTGTGTTTGGGAGCTCATTGGAAGGTTGTATATATCACGTGGTTAGAATACACTCAGGTTGGGTGCTTGGCCAAGATCGGCCAAGCTATACACAAAACGTCCCATTAAAATGATTTATTTTCAAATACAGAGTAATAAATATATGATCATAACATTTTATTTCTATCTACAAAAACATAATAATGAGATTATTCAAATGCATATTTGCCATTTTCTCCAGGGGAAGAGGTAAAATGTCACGATACACATCGAGTGATAAATACGACTTGGTCAGTCATTGGGAAACTTGGTGTCTTCAACATCACTAGAACACAGCATTAGCTTCAACTAGCGCAAGTATTCACTTGTGGAGAAGGTGTAGAACATGTCCATTTCATAGACTCTTCCTAAACTAAATATATTCCATGACTATTACTAAACTGGATAACCTTCAAAGTATATCACTTTTTTGCTGAATACAGTCTGATATAGTGAATGAAAACATTGCATATCTAAGTTGGCCACTAAAAGGTTTGTAATTTTAACAGTTGTGATAAATAATCCTTCATCTGTGTTTTCAGATATTGATTCCAAAATATACATCTGTAACTATGTCTGTATTTTCTCTAAAGCTGGAGATAATCTTCCATCAATTTGCAGACTTAAATATCACATTTCTCTTTGTGAAATTACTGAGAAAAATGTCTTTATTCTAATTTCTTATTGATATTTAGTCTGTAATCTGAAGAATCAAAGCAGTTGGTTATGGCATATGTTTAAAATGTATCTACCTTTACATGTTTTGACCTGTCAAACATCTGCATTTAGGCAAAGTCAAATCAGGTTGGAAAAACAAATATTAATCTTATTTACCAGTTGATCATTTAATGTATGCGCCAATAATACAATCTCACTGGCCGCTGTGTTGACATTTTAAGTGGAGGTTGTTGTGAGTTATTTGTAGATGTGTATCTGTGAAACAGCTGTGTTTGAGCAACAGTGGTTATCATTATATCAGCCGCCTAAAGCCCTCTGACAGTAATTACATTTAAAAAGCCTGTGTCTGAGTGAGATTCTGACCGCTCTGTTGATGGACGAGATGTCTTTGAACGGCTGTGTGATGAGGCGGTTGCCCCTTGGGAAGACCAAATAGCCTGGTGATGTCATGTGTGTCCAGCTGTGCGTCCACATTGATGGACGAATATAAGATAAACATTCCAGCTTCAGACATGGGTTTTTACCTATGCATGTTTAGGCAGGACTGTCATTCTAGGAAATCCAGTAAAACCAGCCTGTGTTGTTTATGACAAAGGTACAGTGGTCATCGAGCATGACCATACTGGACGACCAGCTAATTCATGACCAAGACAAGCACATTTATGGACGCATTCATTTTGCCTTTAGGAAGAAACCAATGCAGACACTGGGAGAACACACACAGCAGATGTTACTGAGGTAGGAGCTGATGCAGGTTTGAAGGCTAGGCCAAGGACTCTTACTGATGTTGTGTGGTTTCCTGCTCAAGCTGGGAATCAAACCCTAGGATGTCTTGAGGAGTGCAGCAGTGTTGTACACTATTCTTTATGGATCGCTTGACCAACACATGACTATATATTTCTATAGGTTTAATTTATATTCAATATGCCAAGTGTCTGAAAGGACTCATCCTTCCACGGGCTGGTCCTTGTGTAATTTTGAACTAGATATGCATGTTAACACAGACAGCTGGACTCATCACACACACACACATACACACACACACGTATGCACAAGAACTGTGACTGGCTCAACATCTGTCCAGCTGTCTACTCTGAGAAAATGGGGAAAGAAAAACATCACAGTAGACACTAAGTTCAACAGACAGGAATTTTAGTGTGGAATGCTACCGTCATTATAAATCACATAAATCTTAATGTACAGCAGGTATTGAGGCTCATGGTCCTCTTGACGTCCTACTATGAACCGTTTGAAAGTGTCAGATGGATTGAATTCATGCTGTTTGTTGTTAGAACTGCATTCCATCAGCTGAACTCTCTGAAAAGCAAAGAAAATGTTAATTTAGCATGTGATCTCGTTTCAGTGGAAACGGATGGGGTGTGGTAACCTTTGGACTTTGCTCCGGTCATCTGTACACACACTCTCTCTATCTGTAAATCTTCGCTCATCCTTCACACACATTTTATGCTGCTTTTAGAAAATTCCAAAATAAAGTATTTACGAATCTTCACTGAAGATAAAGGTGGGTTTTCTCTGGGTGCTCCAGTTTCCTCCACAGTCCAAAAACACATGTCGGTAGGTGGATTGGCTGTGTTGTGTGAGCTCGCAGTGCCCTGTGATGGACTGGCGCCCCGTCCTGGGTGTGTTCCTGCAATGCACCCAGTGATTCTCTGTAGGCTCTCACCACAACCACAACCAGTATAAAGCAACCACTTTGAATGAATGACTGCATTTTGACCCTTATTACAGATGTAGGCTAATCCAGCGTAGGGAATCTAAACCAAGGGCTCTTAATGGTGTAATGTAGAATTCCTGCCCAGGTGGGACACTGAACCCCAGTCTGCTGTGTGAAAGCAGATATTCACTGTGTTACAAAACCTCCACTTTCACATTGGAGAACAGTGTTGAATGTTGGTTTGTACTTTCATCTTGAATTATTTGTTCTTTCAGACCACAACCAATCAATTTATGGAAAAATACATCTTGATGATTTTGTTTTTCCAGTGAAAAAAGCAACCACAGAGTACATTTAGTGCAAAGCCAGGGTGAAGTTAAACAGCAGTAGATGTGGGACATAAAGAGAGAGAGAATTATACAGAAAGAGGGTGACACTTGGAGAGGGAGAGAGGAAAAGAGATGGGGAAAAAGAGAGGATAGAAAGAGGGAGACTGTTGAGGGAAGAGAGAGAAGTAATAGAGACACAGACATTTGTGGGGAAGAAAGGGAGAGAGATAGACACTGGGGATGAAATAACATTAGTTGGCTTGTGGTTAGTAGAAACCACAAGCTGGGATGCCTTGAAGCATACTGTTGACAAGTCTCTCTCTCTCTCTCTCTCTCTCTCTCTCTCTCTCTCTCTCTCTCTCTCACTCTCTCTTTCTCTCAGGTCGAGCATACTCTAAAACCCTGCAGCAGGCGTCCATCTCAGTCCTGAGTAAACGCCAGTGTGAGCGCCGTTACGCCGGTCACTTCACCAGCCGCATGCTCTGTGCTGGAGCAGCCATGGATGACCGGCGAGTGGACAGTTGCCGTGGTGACAGTGGAGGCCCGCTGGTGTGCGAGCGGGAGTCTGGGAGCTGGGTCCTGTATGGGGTCACATCTTGGGGTCACTCCTGCAGACTGCAGGATGCGCCGGGTGTTTACACCAAAGTGTCTGCCTTCCTACCCTGGATTAAGAAGGTCACCAGTAAATAGGAGGCAAAGGAGTTGGTAAAAACTGGAGCATAGCCAATGAGTGAGGAGTTGTGTCTCAGAAACTGTGTGGTCAGATAAACTGATGACAACAATAAGCATAGGTGGGGGCTTTTTGACGGCAATGAAGGATGTTATAAATAATGGTGCTTATAACAATATTCTACACTATTTGGCTAAAAGGATTTGGACACCTGCACATGTGCAGCTGCTCCAATGTTGCCTATGAACTTTTTAACATATAATGTAGATAATGATAGGATTTCATAAACCCTGTCTGTTGTCCTCTTTTCTTAAAAGAATAGCCTGACCAAGCATGCTAACCTAGCTAACAAGTAGTTGAAGCTAATAGCAAGCAATTAGCACTGCATAAGGTCATTTTCATGAGGCTAATAGTTGGCTATTTGCTTTTATTCATTGTTAGCGACATTAGCATAGTTGCCTGAACTGCTCTTTTGCCATTTTCCTTTTCTTTTCAGGTTCTTAATGTTAGCACTTCTGGGTTATAGGGACCACTATGTGAGTAAGAAATGGCCTAGTACTTTATAGAAAGAAAGGTAAGCCTTTTTAAGTATACTCATTAGAAAAGAATAGCTGCACCCAGAAGGAATCAACCAACAGGAATGATACTTGGTGGGTAGGTTTCACCTTGTGAGACATGCGAATGATTCATTTCACGCTCAGCTGCACATGTGACATAAGCAAGGATGGGCCTTACAGCTATACCTGACTGACTACATTAGGTTGTCTTGTTGTATAAGCTTTCCATTCTGACTTGTGTTGTTGTGTTTGCAGCATCCTTTGCAAGTTTGCTTCGGAGAATAGTTTGAAAGCAATTCAAGTAGTTGGAAGGGTTCGAGAGGGGTTGCCTCCAAGGGCTCTGGGAATGGTCTTATCATCATATTCCACTCTATCCCGGTCATGTGTGTATTACCATAGCATGCTGTTGACACACTGAGAGACACTACATCTGTATGTGTAGCTCAATAAATATTCCCCATATCAGTCTACATTTGTAATCATTTATTGTTCCTGGCAACCTATAACTTCCTTCCAAATATCATTGAAATCCAACACTTCCTTCTGGGTGCAACTATTTTTTTAAATATATTTTTTTAATGGTGTGTATGCCATTCAGAGTTTTCAGTTATTCTGAAATATAGTAAATATCCAGAAACTTTGTATTGGAAAGTGTAAAAAAAGGCCTAGTTTGGAAAGGTGTACACCTGAGTTTATAAGGACCCATGGTTTACAAAGCATTTCAACAGCAAATTGTACTGACCACAGTGGCAGCAGAGTTTTTGACATGGAGCACAATCTTGACCCTTCCTAGAGTGTGCCATCGGGACGAAATGTGCTAGAAGGAGCTTGGGCAGGGTAGTAAAGTAGAACAAGACCTGTGAAGGATTGGAACACCTTGTTTTGGATGGACACCCATCTCTGCAGCACTCCATGAATCTGAACTTTAGGGTAGAGCATCAAGATGGATGCCTCTGTAGAGCATGACAGCCCACTTGCAGCCTGGACTCAAGACACCATGTGGTGGTCAACTTCTATAAGCTAAACTATTTTCTTCTGGGATACATTTGCCATGCAGTTGCTAAAAAATGGATGACATCACCGCAGCCTGCGACATCATCAACTCTCCCCAGCAACGATGACCTCATTTGTTAAAGATGAGCTAAGGATTTGACTCATGGGGTTGGGATTTGATTCATCTGGCCATAAGGTGTGGAAAAGTCCCGTATGTTTACAGAATGTACATCCACACTCACTTGCGCTAAATTCTCATTGTTTGTACAATGTAGCAGAACTGAGCACAAACTTGTATTAAATGTAGAGCTTGTTCCTTTATATAATTGGTGCATATACACATATTTAAGCCATTGAAAACATCCCAAATAAATCTTCAGATATGAACTCCTTAAAGCAACACTATGATATTTTTACCTTAATATTACAGCTTCAAAATAATTGTGATGCACCACTGACCTGTAACAGGCGAATAGAGCCTCTGTCGTTGGTACTTTGGGTTCAGCGCTGAAGAAAGTGCACTATGTAACTTTTGTAGGAGGGGAGGAAACTATCCTCCTCCCTGCCCTTCCCTCTTGATTTTAAGACAGAGCTGTAAAAAAAACTACTTTTTAAAAATGATTTACACTCTTCAACTGTAGGGGAGCCCAGGAGCAAATCTACCAAATCTGACCTAGTGTTGCTTTAAGGTGGTGGCAACTTTGGCCGAGTAGAACCAACGTTTACATTACAAATTTAAACTGAAAACACTTGCCTCCCCCCAAGTGTAGAGCACTGTGCCAAATCAGAGACCAACCTTGGCATCAGCTACAGTAAAAAGGAAAGTCAATGGAAAAATGTGGGGGGTGGGGGGAAGAGGACGCTCCAAAACACATTAAAACATATGGAGAAAACACTTCCAACCACGAAAAACTGGGTAGACCACTCCAAACTGTCCCCATCAGACAAACTAATATTTTATTCATAGGTGTGTTTCTCACCCAAACTATGAGTCACTTGTGCAGCTATTGAAATTATGTTATTAAGAAAAGGAAATAGACACTAACAAAGAACATGTGCAAATCAAGCAAAGGGTTCAGACCTGAAAATCACTGAATGTGTTGGATTCGTGATCCTGAAAAACAAAGTTAAATCTCAATGTATGTTTGACTGAAAATGCCAAAAATGAAGGATGGTCTCTGACTATTGTACAGTACTATACAGAAGTGAAAGTGTAGTGTTCCATTCAAAGTCAACAACAACAACACACCTACTCAGTGCATGAATATTAATAGTTTACATGAGCCTTTACATTTACTTGAGTTTCAAATTTGATGTGTTTAATGTATATTACCTTTTTCTTATTTATCCTGTGTATCATAATGTAAATCAATCTGTTTAAATATGTAAAAGTGATGATTTTATATCATCCGTCAAACAGTATTCATTATGTTGTATTGTTTTTACAGGTGAATATTTAAGTTATACTGTTCAAATAAATGTCAGACAATGTTCTGGTGCTATTACCACATATACACCTCTAAAGTCTTACATGACTTTGACCTGGTGCAGTATTGATAAAGGTTTTAACACTTCTTTTTACAAGATGCAGTGGAGCTTGAAGGTATGCACCCAGTTTTACACTAGAAACACAGTACGGATAAAATACACCTGAGCTATGACCAAAATGGCTCCCCAATCCCTCATTAGTTTATTCCGTTCACTAAGTAGTGTTAGAAACATACATGAATTTTTCCAACACCTCCACTGTCTCACAACTTGTGATATATTTGGTACACATTCAGCTCATTTAGTAAACTATGATGTTTACTATAAATTAGCAGTGCATTGTGGGAGATTGCAGTGCCCTCAAAATCAAATTTCACTTACCATATGAATGCTTAGAGAAAAATGGCAGATGTATTACACAGTGCCCTAAGACATAAATAAGGGAGTGATTTGAGACACAGTCCTGGTTTAAATGGCTGTTGTGTTTTCGAGCTTAAAGTCTTGGCTTGTGTTTGAGCTTGTGCTTGTGCTTTCACAGCAGGTGAGTGTTAGACTGTTTCTGTCTGGTCAAACTAAGGCTCTTTCAATCACACACAGTGTCCCCTTCCTGGGAGGGAGAGTGGACACATGCCACCTCTGAGACACGTGAAGCCAAGTTCCACTTCTTTTCAAACTGCTGCTAACTCTATGCCACTGGACAGCTCAACACACTTGGAGGAGAACCTTAACTGTCCAGATCTGTTATGCCGACTAGCACCGGGAGAGGGAGGGACTTTCTACACACGCAGGGACTAAGAAGACATGGATGATTAAGACATATCACTGGGGAAGATATGGTTCTTTGACAGCTGTCGCACTCAGGAGTGCCCATATTTCACTTCTCTGAGGTTTAAAAAGCTGAAACGAAAGATACAACCAGTAATAGCACATTTAAAAACAGTCCAGTGATATTCAGCATTGCAATAAATTTAATGAACCCGGGCCTGATAATGTTTGTCCTTTTAATGACACACACTGACAATTGGTGTTAAGCACTGATTTATCTCAATACGTATTGATATAATCCCATTGCTCAGCCTGTACATAACTGTAAGCTGTGGGAAAGTTTAAAGTCATACAACTAAAGTTGTAGAAGTTTTTCACCGACTTCAACTGCAACATTTACATTAGTCGTCTTGTGGAGGTGGTGAATACGTACATTAAAAAAAAAGTAAAAAATATGATAATAAGAATTTCATTGCATATAACCCACTAGATGATCGGACCCTGCTGAACTTTGTGTGCATGTGTATTTCTCAGCATCTAAAAAATAAGGAATACACCCAAACTACAAGAACTAATCATATAGTTCACAGAAATCTTTTCTACATTCAAAAGTTAGTCTTAGAAACTGGTCACAGTGTCTTGTTTCGTAAGTAATCCCAAACACATTCAACGAAGTTGAGATGTGTGTTCTGAGGTGGTCAGTCCATAATTCTGAGGAGCAGAAGTTATCTTTTGTGTCTACTTCTTTTTGACAAGACAACTTTATTAATATAGCACATTTAAAAATCGTGTTAACCAAAGTGCTGCAAAAAATGTTGCCAGACACAGCTTTCTTACAGCTCTGCATCCTTCCAAATCCTTTTTTGAGCTTTGAGGTTTTTTTCCTTGTAAAATTTTGTGTGTGTGTGTGTGTGTAGGTTCTACCCTCAAAACATTATACAGGATGTTATACCACAAAAATTGTGTGAGAATGTGTGGGAGAGAATGTGGCTAACGCTAGCATGTTTGTTAGTTCAGTGTGTTCTACAACTTCTTCCTGTTTACATAGCACACACAAGCACACACTGGATCTTTGTATTCAACTGTGTGTGTGTCTTGTGTGTTCACCACTGTTACCAAGGAGGTGAAGTGGCAAAAGTATTGGGATGTGTGAAGCTGCCCCTACACTTCAAAACAAAAACTTAGAGCACCATTAAAAGTCCCCCCATTTTAGCCACAGATTAATAACTCTTACCTTTTTTTACTATTATTCGTTTTCCCCCTTTCCCCTGAATCTGAGAACTCAAAGTATATTCTGAATTGTCTGAAATGTTCAGAATTTAATTTGATCTAAAATGTCTACATCTCTGCCAGAGGGGGTCGACGTCCTCATGCTATCTGGGTCAGCCAAAGCCGTATTAGTGAGGATGTTAGTTAGTTCTGGAACTCCCAAATGCTCTGCAGCTCAATACAGGGAGGTTTATACTCCTCTCGCTGACAGCTGGCATTGAGCATGGACTCATGAGCAGTTGCTGCATTGTTCCATGTGTTTCTGTGGAGATTATACGCGATTCTAATACTTGTAGTATTTGGCACTGACTGTAAAAATTTTACCTTAATGGGAGACTACTATTTGGCAGGTATTGTGGAACTTAGCAGTTGTATGGAGAGCTGTGTTTGGCACTGGTCTCAGAGCTCCTTTGTTCTCTGTGGTTCTGTGGTGTCTGCAGCTACTCGTGAACAGAACACTGATCTCTGAGAGAGAGGGAGAATAAATGAAAGATGAAACTGATAAAAATGTGTAAGAAAATGAGCAGAGAAAAAAAAGCACAAAAAAAAATTAAAAAACTATATATATATATATATCACATCATAATTGATTTAACGATTAAATATATTTTACATATTTAAAATGGGTTAGATACATCTCTATGCTTCAATAATTCAATGGTGGCTTTATCTTTATCTGTCACTTGTTATTTAGGTCTTCGTTCAGAATCGGATGTTGACTCGGAGCCATTTTGTGTGAACATGGCGCCACAGTGTGGCTTCTGTAAACCATCACAAGTAACGTACTAAAGGTTTTCTCCACTTAAGGCGTTTCTAATGGATGTTATGCCCGTTCTGTGAGCCCAAAACATTAAACTGTGTATTTTATTTTTTATATTATATTGTATTATATTTTACAAACCCAATTCCAATGAAGTAGAGGACGTTGTGTGAAATGTACATAAAAACAGAATACAATGATTTGCAAATCCTTTTCAACGTATATTCAATTGAACACACTACAAAGACAGGTTATTTAATGTTTATTATTGTAATGAATTTAATTATGTTTTATTTTATTTAGTAATTCCAGAGACACTAAACCTTGCCTGAACTCATCAAAAGTCTTTTATTTGGGCTTTACATTATTAATAGAAAAAGTGCAATCAAAGAACAGATACATGTAATGAATTTAATGAAATAACTAATATTATAATGTCCCTGGAACAGTGGTGTACACACTGAATTGTACAAGAGGACATCAGAAGAGTTGACATCACGCAGCAGGCAGACACACTGCCCCAGTGTAAGTCTTTTTATTTCAAATTTAAAACTCCAGACTTTGTTTACAACAACACGAAGTTGTAGCTTATTTCTGGAATTCTAAAGAAATGTGAATTCAGTTTTATGTTGTTTGGATGAAGCTGACCACAGCACACTGCTCTGGGCTCTTTCCCTAAGCATAAGCTTTAAATATAAAGCTATATTGTAAGAGAAATAGCACAATTACTGGGTGTCTTTAATTATTAAAGAATTTCAATTTCCAAGAAGTAATCACAAAATATTTGACTTTAATAAGCAATTAAAATATATGAACACTTTGTGATTTTAATTGAAATGTAAGCACTTAAAGGAACACTAGGTGGGATTTGGGTTTTTTTTTTTTTTGCTGTTGGGGGCTTCCCTTAGTGTAATTAGTTTTTACAGCACTGTACTGAAAGCAATGGGTGTGGTTTTCTTACCCTCCTCCAGAAGTTCATAGTGCAGTTTATCCAATGCTGAGCCCAAAGGAGCTTGTTCTCCCTCCATTTTAGGACACTGCTGTAAAAATTAACTACTCTCTACAACTGCAGGGGGAGCCCAGGAGCAAAAATATCAAGTTCTATCTAAAATTCCTTCATAATTTCTAACACAATCTGTAGGATATATTCAGTCTGATGCTCCAAAGGTGAAGTGCTTTTAGTGATAGTTTCAAAGCTTCATATTTTTAATAAATAAAAAAATATGTAAAATAATTCAAAGTTGAGGAATTATACCAATATACTGCACTTATTAAAGAAATGGCATTTCTGAATGTACATAATGATGAGTGTACATGAGTTTAATTCGTTCTGTGATGAGCTCGTAACTCAATTTGCTCATATATCAAATTAAATTTCCCCATTAAAATGAATTTAAATGCTATTTCTATATTCCCGCTCACCTAAAACCACACCTATTTTTTTCTTGTTACGTGTTCTTAAATAAGAAAAAAGTACTTTATAAATAACAAATAGTGTATAAAAAAATAATACATAATAAAAGAGAATGTCAAAGAATTAACTGGTTCTATTAAGTGTATTTACCTTGAAGATGATGGCGGAGGTAGAGGAGATTGATGGAGTTTTTCTTTTCATGCTTCAACTTAAAGGCTAAGCACCAGCTGTATGAAAGTGTCAAATAAATAACTACAGTGGAATTTGAGTTCCTAACATGTGTTTATTGATAGTCAGAAAACATGTTATTTCTTACTAATTCAAGGAATAAGATTTAAAAGACCGTTGGCCCTCCCACCCCCCAACGGTGTTCAGAAACTCTAATAGACGTCTTGCCTGTAACGTAGATGGTGGACAACAACTCTAGAAGTTGCACTTAATTTAATGCACAATAACGAAAAGGTGTGTTGTTTTTGGCTGCAATCATTCAATGTACAGTGGGACATCTGTGCACAAATGGCCCAAAGATCCCAAAATATCTAGAAAATTGACTAAATTTGTCAATTTTAAACGGGCACTTTGGAAAGGACCATCTGCTCACTCCGTTATCTGTAGCTCATTTCACTGGCGCTTTTCCAACACTGTGGGCATGTAAGGACACCAACGAAAGGTGTTCAAGAGCCTCTGTAACATGGAGGTAAACAGGGTAAGGACACTCACTTCGCCTGTTTTAGTTGGTGTTAGTTAACGTTAGCTTGACTCGCTAAACTCAGTGGCTCAGATTATACTCGGCTGCATTACGGAGGTTTATAGTGTCGGATGAATTCGAGTTCGACTTCGATCACATTTACAAGAATAACGGTACCTCTAAATTTGAGTTTAGCTTATTGCTAGGCTATTGTCATGAATAATGTTGGTTATTTAGCTAGATACTGTCATAACAGTCAGTCATAACGGTGTTTTACCGCGGCGTTGTTCGGCTGTTGTCCACCAGTGACGTCACGGCGCCGTTCAAGAATTTCCATAGAGCTCGGGTTTTACCGTCAATTTAATACAATTGTCAGTTTTTAAGCAAATTAAGCAGCTATTTTCATTTTAATTCATACTTATATATGTCAGTAACTAAAATAATGTGAAATATTCCCGGAGGTCCATTAAGTGGTGCTTAGCCTTCAACCTACTCGCTGCACACTTAATGCTACAAAAAACAGCGACGTGACACAAAAGTGAACTGAGCACTCGCTGGGCCACCTAGTGGCGGGTGATGTAAGTTCGCTCGCTTGTAACTCAGATCTCAGCTCGCATCATAAAGCAAAACATCGACCGAGCGAGGGCTTGTATCTCGGAAAATTTGTAAGTCAAGGTTTCACTGTATTCAATTATGTTGTGTTGTAGTGCTTGCCACATGCTGCCACCTCATGATAAAATAAATGCTAAGATTAAATGGTACAATAATGTTTAAATTAAAAGTTTTAATGACGATAAATCTAATTTATATGAATATGAAAAGAAAAAAACTGGATTATAAAAACCAGAAAGGTGTGAAAAACGTTCCTACAGGCTTTTTAAAACAGAAAACAAATCATGTATTTTATACTTAGCTGTAACTGTATGTGACTGACTTCTGTGTCTGTTTCTGTTAAATATTCACATTTTATTTTGAACGATGCTGTATCGTTATGTACTTATGAATATTTACTTACCTGAAATACAAACAACATAGACACCGGCATCACAAACTCATAATAATGAAGAGCATGTTGCAGGGTTACTAAAACATAGTTCCAGTGTTTAATATATATTTATATATTTATAGGTATGTACAGAATTCCAAAGGATGTTTTCACTGAAACGAGGCAAACCCTCTCAAAATATTAAGAAAAACAAAGGAAAAACAACAAAAAAATCCACAGAAGACCAATCAGCTCCTGCCAAAAGAGCATAGCTATGGCTAACACACACACGCACACACACACACACACACGCACACACACACACACACACACACAGGGAGAGAGAGGATTCTCAGGATTTCATCAGCTCAGCAGCAAGCTGTTTAATTCACTGTTAATTCAGAATAAATTCACTTCATTTCTGTGGTTGTTCATTCATGTCTCTCTGACAGTATTAGGATGGTCAGTGACATCACTCCACAGCTAGCAGCTTTGTCGGTGTCCAGTGTGCGTTTTCTCCCAGGTTTGAGCAGTTTGGTTGGTGACGGATTAAGGTAGGAGTGCAAATCTAGAACATGAGCCGTGGTCAGTGTGAGAGGAACGGAAAAGTCACAGTAGCTTCTCTTCAGGAAGAAACTGACCAAAAACACCAAAGTAATCCCTTTCAGACAGAACTGGGGACCGGGGCCGGAGCAGCAAAGACGTCATTTAGCAGCGGAGATTGAAACTTCACATTTTTACTCAGATTATTTCATGTCTTTCATTTGTGGCTGGAGCTTTGAGGCTAACGTGGCTAATGGAAGCTAATAAACAATTCATTCATTCATCTGTAACCACTTCATCGTAATCAGAGTCACAGAGGGTTCTGAGCCTGACCATCAGGGCACCACACACATATACACACACACCTATGGACACTTGCATAGCCACCATTTACCAACATATTTTTGGACAGTGGCAGGAAACCCACGCAGACACAGAAAGAACACACCACAGACAGTGACCAGAGCAGGGGATTGAACCCAGGACCCTGGAGCTGGGTGGAAGTGACTCTCCCTGCAGCACCACCATGTCCTATTGTTGCTGTTGTGCAAAATCCATGTACGTCCATTTTTGTTCTTCACCCTTTTTTGCATAATTTTGAAAACATGGCTTACCCTTTTTGTGTTAAAAAAATTAATAAATTCATGATGAACCAATCAATAGCGCCAAAGAAATGACTCCCATTAACATCCACACAGACGACGAGTCTGAGATTACTGAACAAGCAGTGGGATGACTGAGACATGCGGCTCACACGATGCTAACTGTTGCCCATTAGGATCCTTTACTTGTTAGCAACATTAGCCTCGAGCTCCAGAGTGAACGTTTTGAGAAAGGGCAAAGTTTCAAGTGTAAATCTGAATTCATTTTGGCCAATCAGTTTAATTCAAGCACACCTTTAATCCTGAATTACCTGTTGCACCTACACAACATGACCAAAAGTTTGTGGACACCTGCTAAAATAAGCAAAGAAAAACATGCTTCTCCAAAATAGTAACTTTACAGGAGAGATTTAACTGAAAGTAGATGTAAAAAGATTTTATTCCAATTTTATTAATTTTGGAGCATTTCTATTGGTCCATGCACCATGAATTCTTCACACAGTGTGAAGCACCGCTGCTCGATGTAGTAAACTAAAAATCTACAAAAATGGAAATGCATGTTTTTCTTTGGATATCGACAATATGGAACTTCTCTTCCTTGCTGTAACACATTCTGCTCTTCAGGGCAGGCTTTTTCACTAGATGTCGGAACATTTCTGTCAGGATTTTATGGCATACAGCCATCAAAATGTTAGTAAGGTCAGGTACTGATGTTGAATTATTGGTTCTGGATCATGAACTCTTTGTAGTTCAACTCAAAACTATCGGACGGAGCCCCAACACTCCAGAGAACACAGTCCAGTGCAGGGTCTGGGTTTATACAGCCCCAGTCGATTCACATTGAGGACTCATGTGCAGCTTCTCCAGAGTGCCATTCTATTCCACTGCTTTACACCTCTCTAGCCAACACTTAGCAGACGGGCAATCCACTAATCAACATGGTGCCTAAAAACCTTCGGACATGCAGTGTGTATGAGGCCTTCAGGAGACTCTGAACACACTGCAGGATGGAGGACAGTGTGTGTGTGTGTGTGTGTGTGTGATGATGTTGTGATATTTTCCGGTCAATGCAGTTCTCTCAGTGTCCATGTTGCCATGGCAATGCTGCACGC
The DNA here is from genome assembly GCF_029633855.1 of Hoplias malabaricus. NCBI lineage: Eukaryota > Metazoa > Chordata > Actinopteri > Characiformes > Erythrinidae > Hoplias > Hoplias malabaricus. Next base: position 14,822,690 of record NC_089801.1, on the reverse strand, counting down.
CAGCTCCAGCACTCCTGGGGTTCAGAGGCTGTTCTGATTGGTGGACTCGGTTTATATTCTTCTTGGCCCTCTTTAGCGTCCAGGTGTGCTCTGTCCAGGTGCCTGGAGTCCTCTGCAGGTCATGGGCCTTGACCACTGACCATCGGAGAGCTGTGGTCAATGCTACCTGACTTTCTGTAGTTCCTCACGCAGCCATGCAGGCAGAGGCTGTCCCAGTCTGTGGAGGAGCTTTGACAACTCGATGTTATGATCCCTGTAGAAGCGAGAGAGGAATGCTCGAGACTGAGAGAGAGAGAGAGAGAGAGAGAGAGAGAGAGAGAGAGAGAGAGAGAGGTCAGGCTCAATGCAGGTGACTGTTCTCCTCCAGATGTATTGAATTTTCCAGTTACACAGTATTTCAGAAAGGGGAAATGAGCTTTGTTACATTTTTATTGAACATTTTCTCTGTGTGTGTGTGTGTGTGTGTGTGTGTGTGTACATGTGTGAGTGAATCTGCATCTGAGTTGGTAACAGATGAGGGACACGGAGACAGAGAGAAATGAAAGAGGGATGAGAGGAAAATGAAGAAAAATGACAGAGTGGAATGGACAGATGGGCCTTACATCACCGCTACTGTGTCCACACACACACACACACACACACACACACACACACACACACACACACACACACACACACATCCATATGAGAGCGAGGGCGGCTGTAAATGATGGGTTCTAACGTACATAAGTATTTAAAAAGGCCTAATATCTACTTAAATCTTTATGTCTCTATTTATCAAGACAGTGGCTTTTAAATATATTTATCTTTCAAGATTCTGTCCATCGTTATCACAGACATTACATGAGACACTGGAATATTCTGTGAAAATTAATAAATACATAAAATACAAATATATTTCATTAATTCTGTTACTTTTTTATTATAACAAATTTTCTTGTGAATGTAATTACTTTTAATAACTCATTCATTGTGTGTTAATTAACCGTTTCACCCCTGAAGTGTGTAGAAGTATAAGTGGTAAGTTAGAGGTGGTATATATGACATTTAGGTGTGGAATATTTTTACAGATAATAATACAATTCAAGTCAATACCTTAGTTTTTTAAGCATCATTCATAAAACAATACACCATCTGCTACAGCCTTTCCACTGGCTACAGAAATGTGAACTGGACATTATAATTTAGTTTCAGACACTGGATTAATATCTCAAACACTCCAGGATCATTAAAGTAACAATAATATACTGTGATTCTTAAAATCTAAAGTCATTCATAACTATATTTTACTATCGACGCAAATGCATTGGTTACTCCCAGTGTTCTAATAATTTAAATATTGATGGAGTGCATGCGTTTCTTTACCACTGGAGTCATATCAATACATTTGTTCTCACATTTTGGATGTTGAATCGATTAAAACGCATTACTGACACTTCTGCATTTTTAAATAATAATTATTAATGTTTTTAATTATTTCAAACAATACATTGAAATAGCAATATTAGCATCATTACATCACAGCACCCCCCTGTGGATACCAAAATATATCTAGTACTCCTCACTGCAGCAACGGAAATCCACTGTGTGGCGTCGGATCACATCCAGCTCCGCCAACATCCAACTCTTTCTTCCTGGGAGGTTAGGGTTAGTGTAAGGGTTAGGCTGCACTGGGAGGAGCCAGTTTTAGTCTAATCCAATGAAAACACAATGAGGGAGGAGCTGGATCACATCCGACTCCTCGCTATGGATTTCTGGTTCTGCTGCGCTGGCCTTCTCAAAAAATAAAAGTTGTCCAATACAAAATAAGTGTAGTGTGTGTGTATAAGTTCCACCTCCTCCTGTACACTTTAAACTGTCTCTAGATTTCTAATACAGTAAATACTGTAAAATAACTGTTATACTGCATTGTTTAAGGAAAAGCCCTATATGTACAATAGCTTTATAGAATTCCCAAAGGTTTTACTGACAGCGCCACCAGCCTGGGAGGCTTGCTTCCTCCGAGACATGTGCATCCAGCTACCACTTCTTTTCAAACAGTCACTAACACAACACCACTGGAGCTCAGCGGGGTTCTAGGTGAACTCTTAGCCGGCATTACACATTACGGCAGTTACAGATGCTGGCGCTGACTAACATATCCTTCCAGTGCACCCAGGGAGGGTGGGGACTTCCAGCATTTGATGACTGAGGCATCACCAGGGATCGAATCTGTGATCTCATGATGACAGGACCAATGCTAAGACCACTGAAGAGCCCTATAATGCCCAATTGCTATATCATCGTACATGGTTTGGTGTGCGTTAATGACTCTGTCTGTGTTAATGTCAAGACAAAACCTCTCATGGTTTTATTTCCTTTTGTCATGTGATTTAAAAACACTAGCTGCATTTCCATTTACAGCATTCAGCAGACGCTCGTATCCATAGCTACTCTACTGTTAGGAGTCTTGCCCAAGGATTCTTACCGGTGAAGCAAGGTGTGCCTACCCAGGGGTAGTTAGAGTCAGCGGTGTTGCAGACTACACAACACCAGCCACTAGATATGTTCCAAAGTGCTTAGGAATGGATTCTTATTGCATTAACTGATACGACAATAAACAACAATGTTCAATGACAATAAATATAAGCTGCTTCTGCTTGAAAAATGCCTGTTTGGAGGCTGTGGGAGTTTTTAATGCAAGTACAGACCTGGTTTGGTTAAAAGGCTCCAGATGGAGCTGAGTGTGGACAGTGTATTTTAACATAACTGTGTTTACACTAGATGCCAGACGATGCTCTGTGGTTGCTAAGGTACCGCAGGAGTGTTGGAGAACTGTGTGTGAATCTGATCAGTGTTCATCTACTCTGTCCTATAGAAGGCTATACTGGAAGAATATACTGGAATGTAATAGATAAATATTACACAAAAACCTCATTTCTGTATAATACACACCTTCCAGACAGTTATTTCCTACTGACTGAATACTATTTTGGGAATACTTTAGTATTATTCCACTAATATGACACATTAAATAGATAAATTAGATATTAGATAGCTATTACATAGTCTTATGGAAATATGCCACAATTTTAAAAGTAGATTGTCACTGTATTTGCACAATTTGAATTATGTGTTATTAATGTGTAACTACATATGTTAAAAGAGACTATAAAATGGAATCTTTAACACTGTCTATATCCTGCTACTTTTGAGTTGTAATGTACCTCTGTGTCCATTGGGGGGTATTTGCGGCCTTTGCTTTTTCCCAAACACTTGGTTCTGCCTCCATCCAGCAACTGACACCAAAAACCCTTCTGAGGATCAAACCTGAGGACGAGAGAGAGAGAGAGAGAGAGAGAGAGAGAGAGAGAGGAGATAGGAGGGATGAAAACTCAATCATCTTGTCTCATTTCGTCTTGACAGTCTTCAAGAAGTAAATCCGCCCCACATCAGCAACACACACACACACACTCTCTCTCTCTCTCTCTCTCTCAGGCTGACAGATGTCAGCTGTAACCTTGTCTGGCTGTCAGGAGAGACATGTTCTGGTTTGATAAGCTCTCAGCAGAGTGTGTGTCTGTGTGTGTGGTAGATGTGTTTGGACGTGTGGGTGGGGTGTTAATTAGTCCACGGGCTATGCTGCAAAACACAGATCACACATGAACATCTGACCCAAACTACAGTGAACACACCTGTCAACACACACACACACACACAGATGCTCTTTGAAGTGCATCCTCTTTTATTTTCCAGATGTCCCTTTAATCTCAAAGCACAAAATATGGAACCCACCATTCAATTCGTTCTTTTAGAAAAAACTCACAAAATCACAATCAGAGATTTAGTGGTGGGTGTAAACACATCAACATCATTTAAGTTCATTTTAAAAAATATTCATTTTTAGCATTTAGTTAAATAAAGGATTTATTTTGTTTTTCTGCGGATTTTTTCTTGTTTGAAATATTTTGTCTCATATATTAACAGAATTTTTAAAATAAGCAATTGATGCATGTATATGATGCCAGAATGTTCTTTATAAAATATGCCAATAATCTTTGGTTAAAAGACTTTGGTTTGCCTTAAGATTCAACCTATTAAAGAAGAAGCCCCTTAGACACTGCTGTAAAGTGTGGCCTATAATCAGAATTTGCAGGAAATGACTCCCGCTACACTTTGAAATATTGCCTATATACTGTGTTTCTTGAGATTAATGAATGTAGTTAAGTTGCTAGCTCTAACACAAAAAATGCTAGCCCCTGCTACGCCAACAGTGTTCACAGCAGAAGTGTCTCTTTGTAATTAACACATATTAGAAATAAACACATGTTTTACAAACAGATACATACTTTTCTTGGAAATCTTGGAAACTTTGAAGGTATGTTATTGGAAATAGGCTTCTTTTAAAGTTAATTTGGATTCTTTAGATCTGCTTTTAATAAAAAACTTTCCACAATTTAAAGGGCAACTGGCGTTTTCAAAATATATATTTACTACATTGTTTATACAAGCTTTTGTGTGATTGTGTGTCTGTGTGTGTGTGTGTGTGTGTGTGAGAGAGAGAGAGAGATACGAGTGTAAATTTAAGTAGTTTTTGGCATGCTTTATATTGGGAGAGGAATGTGTTTTCTTGTACTTGGCTGTAGAAAAGCTTGCAAACCACTAGAGGACAGGGTGGGCGAGCGGCTCTTAATTAAACAGAGAGAGAGAGAGAGAGAGAGAGAGAGAGAGAGAGAAATGCTTAATGAGTCGTTTTAATTACAAATTCCCGATGAAGCTAATCCTCTTGTCAGGTCCAATATTAATGGCTTGTAGCTGGATTATAGCGTGTCTAGACTCATCTCATTGGCTATAGAAAAGCACAGTATTATTATTCGACCAATCAGGTGAGAGCTGGGCTGGACAGGGTATTGGATAACAGGCGATGGGGATGGACTAGGAATCTGTGGATTTATGCTCGATAAGTCATTCACAAGACATCAGCTTCATCATTCTGAGGTGTGTGTGGGTGCGTGTGTGTGTGTGTGTGTGTGTGTGTGTGTGTGGGTAGGTGGGTGTGTGCATTAAACTCACGTGAGAGCCTGGGAGTAGTTGAAGTATGGAGAAACACCCAGAAACTTCTGCACCTCGTCCATCACAGCCGCAGGGTCATTCCGCAGCTGCTGCCCATCGATTATCATCACCTAGACACACACACACACACACACACACACACACACACAGACACACACACACACAAGGAATCAGCTACTGTTTCTTAAGAAGAAGTTATTTTTAATAAAAAATAACAGGAAAAAATGTTGAGAGGGTACACATTGTGTGTACAGAACCCCCCTAATAAATAATAATAAATAATTTGCAAATAATATAATATATATTATGTGCATGTGTGTGTGTGTGTGTATACCTGGCTGGGGGGATAATATGTAAGCCATCTCTCCAGGTGTGTGGAGTATAGTCCAGGGATGAGGCAGCGGTTCTGTAGTGAGCGTAGTTCAGACGGGGCGTGCTGATTGGCTGAGATCACATCGTAGAAACTGAAGCGTAGAGCCACGCGGTCCTCGTGAGCCCTCTGGTGCTACAAAGACATCAGGGGCAGTGTTAACATCGCACTGTAATCGGAATTATAAGAATGGCCTTCCAAGCGGTCCAGGGTTGTACGTGTTGTATCTATCATCGAGAGACGGCTAGTTTGAAACCTGGTGAATCTCAGAGAACTCAACTGACCTCGCTCTCTCTGGGTGGGTAAAAATGACCCTCCATACTACAAGGAGATAACAAGCCTGAGTAGCTCTCTCTTAGCTAGTATAACAGATCTGAAGTGCTTTTCTCCAAGTGTGTTGAACACTCCAATGGAGATGTATCAGCAGTACATGAAAGTCTTAAAATTAAAAATATGTTGATACCAATAAGTTAGAAAAGACTTAATATCAGCCAATTTCATCATTAAAAGATGTATCGGTGGAGCTGTAGAACCAGAAAAACAAAGATATGACCTGACTCTTTAGCTTTGAGAATATTCCTGGTAACACAAAAGCATAAGGCAAAAAAAAACTGTCTTATTAAGCACACACGCACTACGCACACACACACACACACACACACGCACACACACCTGACCTCCTTGAATGAGCTCAGTAAGTAGGTTTAAAAGACGGAGTGCGTGTTGATGTTAATCTAATGTGGCATTGACTTTCCCTCTTCCGAGTATCGATCCCCTCTTTAACCAGCTTCTCCTTAACATACAGCAGCCTTGAGCTGCACACTGCAGCCTTCAGCTTCACCGCTGAGCTCATTCAGTGGCCACATTATTGGAAACCCCTCCTTGCTGGTGTACAGTAAATTAATGTGTTGGCAGACTCCATCAGTAGCCATTTTCTGGGCTTGCTCTTGTCTATATGTGTCCATCAGGAAGCACTCTCTTGGCAACTTTGGTTCAGGTGTCAGAAACCGGCCAACGATGGGTGAGACAGAGGCGCTGATACACAGTGCAGCAATATACCGGCTATTGTTCCAGTACAAGATATGTGGGGCTATTGAGTGAAAGCACGTGGTTGGTGTTTCTAATAAATTGGAATTGGATATTAAGTAAATATATCCAAATAAATAAATAAATAAATAAATAAATATAAGCAAATAAAAAATTGGCGCAGCAGGTAGTGTTGCAGTCACACAGCTCCAGGGACCTGGAGGTTGTGGGTTCGATTCCCGCTCCGAGTGACTGTCTGTGAGGAGTTGGTGTGTTCTCCCCGTGTCCGTGTGGGTTTCCTCCGGGTGCTCCGGTTTCCTCCCACAGTCCAAAAACACACGTTGCAGGTGGATTGGCGACTCAAAAGTGTCCGAGTGTGTGTGTGTGAATGTGTGTGTGTGTGTGTCTGTGTTGCCCTGTGAAGGACTGGCGGCCCCTCCAGGGTGTATTCCCGCCTTGCGCCCAATGATTCCAGGTAGGCTCTGGACCCACCGCAACGAATACCCCGAAGACTCAGACAGTGCAATGATGTGACTACACTGTAAAAACTGTGATAACTGAAAATCTTGAGTTGCCAAAAAAGCATATTGCAATATCTTATATATGTGACTATATGGGCATTGGTTATTGAAGAGTATGAAGAACTGTGATTGGAGAATAATTTCCTCTCAGTGTTCGTCTTTTCTGTGATTGGTGAGAGATGTACCTGATACCAGCTGTAGGCCCTATCAGAGGGGTTGATGAGCAGAGTAAGGATCTTGGCTTTGGGCAGCAGGGCAGCGGCTCTTTTGGGTGTGTCCTCTGAGGGGAAGTAGTTGGCGCTCTTCTCAAAGAGAAAGTCTGTGCTGATGTTAGAGGGCACAGGGAAAAAGTCCATGTACCTTAGAAAATAGAAACCCAAACACAACTGTGTTAGAATAGAGTGACCGAGTTTTCAGAATGTATTTAAAGCAACACTAAGTAAGATTTGGAATTTTTGGTTCTGGGCTCCCGTTACAGTTGAAGAGCATAATTCACTTTTACATCACTGTCCTGAAGTCAAATCGGAGGGTGGTTTTCTCATAAAGTTACAAGTCAGTGGAATATCAATATGCTTTTGAAGCTGTAATTTTAAGGTAGAAATACTACCCATTGTTGCTTTAATTCTTATTCCTTTTCTTTTTTTAAATTATTATTTAATTGTATATTACTTTAACTGCATTAAAAGCACAACATCCATAGTGGATTATTTAAGGTGGTGCCACCAAAACACACACACACACACACACACATATATATATATATATATATCACTGGTAAAAAACAAAAACTAAGAAATACCACAAAATCCAGAGTAGAGTGGATCTATAGAAATGTTTTGGAATGAAATCTCCTTAAATTATCTGTTAAATTCCTTTAATTTTTCCAGCGATGTAGAACCTTTACCAGTCAATGCCTTTGTGATAGTTGTTGGTGTTGAAGAACTGCACCTCCTCAAAGGTTTTGGAGCTGGGGAAGCTGCTGGAGATGGAGGGATGCATGAGGAGGAAGAGGTAGAGCGCTGTGGTGCCTGATAGAGAGAGGGAGATAAAGAGAGGAAAGAAAGAGAGAGATAAAGAGAGGAGAGTAAGACAGATGAGCTCTCATGTGGGTAATGATAGTGTAATGTGTACAGTGAGGAACATGGAGAGAACAGATAGGGGCAAGAAGGGAAGCTGGTGATCAATACTCTATTTACAGCATGGCCTTTTCAGCTGTGTGGTTGTGTAAGGGGAGTGTGTGTGATGTACACTTCAGAGAAACAGTCAGTAACAACACATTTTCAAAAAAAACCAAACAAAAAAAAAAAAACAGGATTTAAAAAATATTGTAATTAATTACACCGTAATTAGCAGGTAATACATGTTAATAAAGGTATAATTACAGTTAGTTATATTAGCAATCTCACAGATATGAAAATTATATAAATGATAGACTATTATCATTCTACAGGTGGTGTCAGGCCTGTAGAAAGAATTCTGAGACTAAATTTGATTTATCAATGGAAAAATGAATGGGATTTTCCAATATGGCTGCCCCATTGAATTACAGTTAAACATAATTGTTTCCAAACCCAACAGCTTATGTGGGGTTTGTTGTGTTTGCAGAAAATGTGTGGCTGACACCTGTTTTAAAATCCCAAAACTTCAGGCTGCGACGTGGCTCCTCACTAGCCTTGCTTGCTAACCGCTAACCACTAAGGGTACAGAGTATAAACGGGTTAACCCGAGCTTGGTGGAGGTGAGCTAATTTCAGGTACGAAGCTGACAAAATGAACACACTTTGTTGGGCTTTTATCTGTTTTGGACTTCATTCATTCAAGGACTTTTATGTTGTTGAGGCTGAATATGGGTGGGGGGTTGTTCCAAAAGCAGAGTGCGGTATTTTTACAGCTGGAAAAAGCCTGAATACAGGTGGAATGGAGCTTCGCCTTTATCAATAGCCTACATTTAACAGAAAATGAATATCTGAATCTCAAAATTCAAAAGCAAATACCTTGAGATCTTGAATTCCTAATCGGGATATGACACAACTACAAAATGGTGCACTCTTCACTGGTCTTTACCAGCGCCACATTTAAGTTTAATGGCATCATATAAATTCAATGCATGCATTTTTTTTAGCTAGAGATGGACTTCGCTGTGAAAGAGTTTAGAAGAGGTTTTATTTTCATTATGGTGTGTTGTGGAGGTTGGTATGGATGTGTGTGTGTGTGTGAGTGGGAGAAAGCGAGATAGAGAGTGTGAATGTTTGTGTGTTTCCTATGTTTGTGCAGACAAAGTGTCTAACAAGACTCCCAGTCCTGACACCAATCAAAATGCTTTAACTAGACAACACAGCCAACACATTCTCTCTTTCTCTCCCATTTCTGTCTCACTTTCTCTCTCTCTCCCTCTGTCTTACTCTCACTCTCCCATTTCTCTCTCTCTGCCCCCCCCCCCCCCCACCCCCTCCAGGGTAAGTGTCTGTATTGTTCTTCTTCAGTGAGTCTAATGCCTCTGGTTGCACTTTCATCAGTGCCAGCTCTACAAGGTGAGATGTGATGGGGGATCAAGGGGAACTGAGCGCACACACACACACACACACACACACACACCAGCCTTGAATCTTCGCAATCGAAAATGTTCAACCCATTTCCGCAATCTGAAGACAGTTAAATGAAGAAAGAGCCCACAAAGGTTAACTGATATTAACTAACACTGACACCAATTCAAGTTTCACCGGCTAAAGCTAAAAAATCCAGAACCTTTTGGCATGTCAGTAGAGCTCAACACACTGGGAGGAGACCATTAAACACCTATTTCTATTATAGCATCTAGTATCGGTTAGTATTGTGCTGAGTCATAATGAGCAGGGATTGTCTTCCACCTCCCCACGCTTGGAGGAGACCACTAACTGTTAGCTGATAGACACTTGTGGATAGAAAAGTGTGGAGGCTGAGAATTACTGAGAAAATATAGGGACAGTATATCTCTTTAGGTTTTTAAGTGCTTTATTATGTGTTGTTTATAAATATGTTATATGTTTGATATGTTCAAGCTAAAAACCGAAATCAATATATCAACATATTATACATATCAGCCCCTAATGCACACACAATAACAATACTACATCATAGTGGTGTAATTACCAGTCTTCTGGGGTCCGATCACCATAAACTTGGGCAATCTGTCGCAGGTCTTCTCTTTAGACCAGATATCCTTGTGTCTCTTATCATCACATGGGTTCTGTACCAATGCACAAACATCAGCAATCAATATAAAACAATACACATCATTAGAGCTGTGACTAAACTCGCAGGTGTCCCTTGTTTCTCTTAATGTGCACTCTTAAAAATAAAAGGTGCTTTAGAACCACTTCTGGTTCCATAAAGAACCATGTTTGTAATATGAGATGTGCACAAAATCGATGTTTCTACAAGGGTTCTTTATTAAACGAATAATTAAGGTCCTAAAATCTGATTGGCTCAGCCGTGTTCAAAGTCATTGTAAAATACACGATATGCGCCAATGTCTTAAACCTTTATAGATTAAAAAACTGATTAATATAATATTCATTAAATTCCAGATTAATATAAACAGCAGTCCTAATTATTAAGTAGGTGTTTCGTTTAGTGTCTAAGTTTTCATGTAAGACTGTTTATTACAAATATTACTCACATATGTGATTTAGGAATTGAACACGGAAGTCACTCTTTTATTCAGTTATCAGAGAACAGCGTGAAATCAGGAGACAATACAGTGCTTGGTTAAGCTAATGCTACTCAGCCATTTTCTTGAGATAAAGGCTAAAAACACAGCCCAAAGCTAGCCCTAAACATCCTGAAGCTTCTCCTTACACAGCAAATTCACCCGTGTTAAAGCAACACTATTAATGTAAATTAACACTGTTAGAGTAATAATGTAACACTCTCAGTGTTAAGTTAACAATAATAATGTTGATTTAACACTAGAGAATTTGCTACGGCATACGTTTCCAGAACCAGAAGTATACATTGGGCTTAAGAGTCCCTTCAGAAAGAGGACAGATATGTAAGTATTTCTACTCATCTGAAAAAAAAAGTGAACATACGAGAACATATTTCATTCAATGGAGTGGCTATGTATCACCCTCATGTTGCTTAACAACAGTGCTCGCTGTTAATGGACTACACTGTGTGTCGGAACAATACTTTATTGTGAATGTTTATTTATGAATTGAACATTTGTTTATATTATTGTATTTTATATCGAGTGCCTCTCGTGGCTTATTGCTTTAATATAGAACACTGAACACTTGAAGAACCTTTTGCATGAGTAAAGAGTTCTTATTTTAAGGAGCAGCTTCCAATTTCGTTGTACAATGTATACTGTGTATGCTGTGTATAATGACAATAAAGGCTTTCTATTCTATTCTATTCTTTGCATAGTCCTGTATAGCACCTTTTAGAAAAGGGTTCTATATGGCACAAAAATTGTTAAGATGTCAAGTTGGAACAAGAGAAGAATCGTTTTTGGTGCCATATAAAACCCTTTGTTGTGATATTTCACTAACAAAAAAAAATGTCATACTTAAAAGAGCAAGGCATAATTTTCTCCAAAGACGATTCGTCACATTGTAAACCAGCTGTTACACTGACACTTAGGCCTTCATTTGTCTGAGATTCTCTACTAAACTAGACTTTTTCTCCTTCTAATGGAATAGTGTTCACATAACAAGGACAATTCATTGGACATTTGTCTCTCTCTCTCTCGAACACACACACACACACACATACACACAAACACACACACTGACCTGCCAGAGAGGGTTCCTCTGCTCAGGGAAGAGTGTGAAGTAATAGTGGGCGAGCTGTAGTGGGGGCAGTGTGTGGAGTCTCAGGTTCGTCCAGCACTTCAGGAAGTTGGCCAGGTTTACAAACGTGTACAAACCCAGGCGGTCGTTTCCATAGTTGGACAGATGTGTCATGAAGATACTGATCTGTGGGAAAACACACACAAAGACCCTTTATCACACTTTTAACGTCCCACCACAGACAGACGAGGATTTTGTAAAGACGTCTTAACTCTTATACTTTTGAGAATAAAGTTAATATCACAAGATTAAAATGAGAAAATAATTTGTCTGTTGTAATAAAAAACATACTTTTCCAGAAAAAACATGTAATAGTATGAGGTGGAATATGAAAATGAATATTATCGTGATATTCTTACGATCATTTATTTATTTATTTATTACAGTAAACTGTAAAGGCATGAGGAAAATGACAAAAACAAATATAACATTTGTATTCTAGTACAACCACTGCTATAACAGAATAACTACTTTATATTGATCTACAACAACAATAAAAACATAATAATAATAATAAAACATTTCATAGCCGTTTTCTTTTTAACTGCAAATTCTCCAAGTGTTCACACAGGAGTCCAAGCAAAATATTGTACATTAAACATTACAATTCAAATGAAATAACTCTGCTACAAAACAAAGCTACGAGAGCACAAACATGTCTTGAAGAATATATGATTCCACCAGAGTTTATGAACTAATGTTTGTCCTATTTGTGTGATTGCAACCAGAACATCTGGCTCATGCACAGCAGTGTGATGAAGTGGCCTGTAGATGGCAGTAGCACCGTGATTGTATTGAACATGTGGTCCATTAGTTAGGACTAGGGATGAAGGTGCATTAAGACTGAGTCTAAACAATGAGTCTGTGTGAGTAACAAACATCAGGTTTTGTTGTTGTGGTCAATATCCCTCCTCGATAATACACTGCTACTGCAACACATGACACTGATAAAAAGAAGTCCAGACAAATTTTTTGAGACTCTACAAGTAGACAGTTCATTGTCACTTAAAGGAACAGGCATGAAAGCCGTGATTTCTGAATTGAGCTGTTAAGAGAGGGAAGAACACTGCTGTGGTGTTTGATCCTTGTGAGATTTTGACCAAAGCAAGTCACAGATGTTTCATTAAGACCCCAGAAGTGTGTTCACATGTAGAAAAGAGGTAGAATATGTCCACTGTAATTTCCATTCAGGGACTTTTCCAAACGTATACAAAGTGATTTCATGTCTTAGTTCTCACAGTGGAAGAACCTCAGAGACCTCTTTAGAAGAACAGATAAGAGATGAATAAGGTTATTCCTGAAAATCAAGGGGGTGGGTGTGGTTTCCTACCCACATCCAAAAGTTACATAGTTCAGTTCTGCAGTGCTGAGCCCGGAGTAGCAACGGCAGAGGTGGTATTATCCCTATTACAGCTCAATGAAGCATCACAATGACTTTGAAGCTGTAAGTTTAAGGTCAAAACATTACCTAGTGTTACTTTAAGTACTGTTTACATGGTCTGGGAAAGTTGTGCATGGGTGTTAGAGGTCCCAAATCCTCCTAATTTGTTCTCCAACATCCAGTGTTCAGTTTCCATGCCTGTGATGGGGGGAATATCAGTAAATGGTATAGAAAAGCAGCCCTAGCTATCTGAATAATAGCAATTAGCAAGTCCGAGCTAGCAGCAGGTGTGGTGCCAGTATGAATGACATCACGCTGACTCTGTTTAACACCCTGCTGATTGGCTCTTGTACTGGTGTGAGGTCATTTCCCACACAAAGAGGCACAACACTCACCGCCCGCCGAGATTTGAACCACCACCATTGTCATGTTTTAGAGCACTGTGATTAAGTTTGGGATAAAGTCTCCTAGCAACCCACATAAGCCCCGTAAGGACGTTTTCATGCGTTGGAATCCATATGCGCCCAGTAAGGCTGGTTAATTTACTCAAGACTGTCTTATTGCCAGCTTCTGGCCAGTCCTCCCCCTCGAGGGAACGGTCAATCACCGCCCTCGCCTTGGCACAGCGTGAGATGACGTAAAAGCCAAAAGGATGTGTTCGCTCTGTGCCCGGCTGCACTATAATTTCGCCCGCAGGGGAGACGTTCGCTCGCTCACTGGGCTTTTATGATCTCGATCGATACAATTAGCAAGGGGCTGCTATCCTAGCGCCCGTGCTGACATTAACACAGTCTGGTCAATAAGGGCAGAGATGCTAAACTTTGCTCTCGGGATGAGTTAGAGAAGAAGAGGAGAGTGTAAAAGCTTTGCAAATAGTGTAACTCACTAGACAATTTATCTTTTATTTTTAAGAACACCTACCTTGTATCTCCACTCATTGTCCATATTATCAGCAGTACTGGCCAGAAAGGAACATTCTGTAGTTCTACAATTACAGACTGTAGTCCACCTGTTGTTCTGCATACTTTCTTACACCCATAGAGCAAGTATGATTTTGGTGCTGGATAATTCTCAGCGCTGGAGTGACACTGCCATGGTCCTGATGTGTTAGTGTGTGTTGTGCTGGTACAAGTGGATCAGACACAGCATGGCTGCACGAGTTTTCAATCGATATGAACTTGAAAATTGGCAGTGAAAACTGATATAACTGATAAAAAAAGTAATAATAAATTACCCAAACAGAACAAAATCAGTGCCAAACAATGACCCACATGAAATGTACAGCAAGGCAAAATCTGTATATATATTTGGGCAAACCACGGCTTTAACCCTTGAGAATGGAAATTGAACTGGGGTCAGCAGACAACGTCAGGCGTCTCCATGAAGACACAGCTAAGAGAAGAAAAGAGAGAGGCGAAGAGAAGCGAGCAGCAGTTTTAGTGGGTCTCCATGCTTGACTGGTTTAGTAGGTTGTGAATGTTGAGAGGGGAATGGGAATAAGTGGCCTAGTTTAATACACACACACACACACACCAGTCAATGCAGGGAGCCATTTCGCCCCTCTGTAATAACACTGTTCTCCATAAAACCCACCTGCACATGCAGCACTCTGTCACTCTGCACCTACAACAGATACTACAAATTACTCTTTGTGACTGGAGCTTCTCGAGGCCACATATGACGTCAAGGCCACATGTATGAACGTATATATATGTAATGCCCAAATTTTCATTTAGATTTTAACTTTTATTTGACCTGTAGGGTTCTTCTGGCTGGGACTGACTTTAAAACTTAAATACAAAAAGACACTGCTTCAGAGGCAATAACGATTAAGATGCTAAATACTTAATGTCAAGTTATTTATACCTTTTTAAGTAATTAAGGGCAAAGCTATCGTTTGCCATCTCAAGTAACGTGTGCTGAGTAGGAGGCGAGATACATATGTGAGCAATATAAATTAAACAAAAACAACAGAGAATCAAACACAACGAAACATGAATAGAACACTAAGGCACACCCTTTATGGCCCTACAGCCCCAGTCACACTGAGATTTTTTATTGTGCATCACCTTGCTAAACGGTCATAGCTGCTAGCGGGACCCTCAAAATATGGCTATAAACCGACCTCCATATTGGGTCAGGAGTTCCACATCTAAAAGCACTATATATATATTATAACAACTACATAGAGCTCAATCTGAGAATCGACTCAGGAATCAAATCATCCCAGGAATTGATTTGGCACTTTTGACTCTTATCAACGTTGCAATAGGAGCTGACATCTGTGAGTTTGCAGAACTGACACAGGTGAAGCCGGCTGGCTGTAACCAGGCCCTGACAGAGCTCAGAGGCACACTGAGAGCTGTGGCTGGTGCCGGAGAAGCTTCTCTTTTGACTAGTAAACAATACATGGCTGTTACCGGTCAGCGCTGCTGGCTGGACTGAGTGTTCTGGTTTCAGACCTTTCATGTGTGAGTGTGGAGTCCACAGGGGCATAATGCTTTGAAATACTCCTTCTCAAAAGTAAAAAAAAAAAAGGCAGTGCAACCAAAATCTTCTGGTCAACAAGTAGATCAGCCAATGAAGGACATTGCCTTCGAGGACAATTCTTAAAAAGCAAACCCAATACAATGTCCAGAGGTTGAGGGCATGTTAGAACTAAACTAGGCTCTGCATTTCAGGAGAATCCACAGTAGTTTCAACCCTAAAATCACATGGGGGTGCACATATTGAAGGTCTCTATTCTGATGTTGTCTTTTTATTCTGATAAGATTGCCTGGCTGAAATATAACCCCAAAGCAATGTACAATCATTGTGTTCCTCTTATAGCAGGGCATCTAGCTGGCATTTTTCAATAAGATATTGCTCACCCACACACTGCAAAGATTTCCCAGGAATGTCTGTGCCAGTTGCAACTATTCCTTGGTCTACCCAGCTGCCAGATTTACCACCAACTGAGCATTTATGCGACAAGCTGGGATGCCGGATTCTGCAACCTAAGAGTGTGCAGGATCTACAAGCCCAGCTGCAACACCTATTAGCAAATGTGCTGCAGGATGCCTCAACGGTCTATACATAGCCCAGCTGGGGACGAGAGCCTCCTTTCAACTGTGCAGTTTTCCCAGAAATGTATTATTTTGCTCTAATATTGTAATCACAAGTTTCAAATTCCAACAACTCCTACTTGGTGCGTTATTTTACTTTTTCCTCACCACCCTGCTTGACTGCAGAGATGGTGTTTTTTGAGGTTGAGCTAAAAGAGTGTCATGACATGCTTTTGGACAGGATTAGTGTAACTTTTTAGAACTACTGCTGCTAACACGAGATCAACACTCTTGTCAGGGCCTTGTCGTGCAACATGGGAACCGAAGCACTTCCTCACAGCCCAGTAAAGCACTTACGTATGATGAAGTTATGGAGGGTATATGGCTGCCGGATGACAGATTTTACATCAAACATTGACTAAAAGCCGTTATTTACGCTCCGACGGCTCTGGCGCTGAGTGATGGGAGTGAAAGCTCTTGGGCTTGAGATCTCTACTTGCCGTCTGAAGGCTGGCACGGCGACAGCATCGAGCTTTGATTGACGGATAGGTCGCTAGGCGACCGTGAGTGGGGCGGATAATGATATGGGTTTAGCGGATAGCGGCTTCACACTCTCGCTTTACACCTACAGGCTATAGAAACATGCACGTGTACACACACACACACACACACATATAACAACAGGCTCAAACACAGATCAAGTGACCTCAGGGGAAAGAAATAGCTTGCTTCTTCAACAAATACACACACAAGTTGGTATTTCTGTCTTTCTGGGGACGTTCCATTGACACATTGGAAGTAACCTGTCTGCACCTACATCAAGCTGAGGGTATACTAGGCTGATTCTCGTATAACATCTGCTTGGGAGTTGGAAGGGATGCCTTATTTTAATTTTTCAATAGTGTGTAAATATCTGCAGCTTTGAACTTTTACTTTTAAGTTCTATATTAAAATTTGGTGTCATAATTATTTATTGTTTTATTTTATTTGTCCTGAACTTAATGAACAATATCACATTAATTTTAGGGTCCCTCAAGGGGGATGATTTTAGGACCCCACAGTGTCAGACATTCTCAGGATATATGCATACAGCATTATATATACATATTTGGATATATCAATATATAAGTCAAAAGACTTGACAGAGTCACCCATTGTCATGCTTTCTGTCAATTTTGGGACATAAGTCCAGAGCCAATATGTAGTATTTGTGTTTATGGTTTTGGTGTTGATTAATTTTGACTTTTCCCAACAAAGTATTTTTTGTCACCGTAAGTAAAAGGACAATATAAAATGTTCTTGTTTTTGGTCTATAGGGGACCTTCGGACCTCACAAATAAGTATATACGTGTATGTATGTGCTCTGATATTTGTGTATGTGTGGCTAAATCCTGCTAAAGTTACAGCTAAACTAACTCTAAATATAACATCAAGAGCTAATGTTAAATGTCATTGCCTTTTAAAAATAAAAACTCTTTTAAGTCAAAATACAACTAACTGCCTTCTTTATCTCAGAGGACCTCACACAGTTATACATTCTCAAGTTTTCTGGAGGATCTGGGGACATAGGTCCTCCTAATGATGTAAATACGCACACCAGCAAACACAGACCCCAGGACATTATGCTCCCGCAGCCAGAGTGATATTGTTATTAAAAAGATGTCAGGAAGAAAAGAGAATCTGCTGTAAACTGCAGTGTGTCGCTATAAACTCTGAAACACCACAGCGTTTTCCTGACCAATGGGATTTTTTTTTTTATCTAGGCCATAAAGAGCTTGATCAAGATATGATTTATACTGTGCTCAGAGCAATCAATAACACACACACACACACACACACACACTAACATACCCACACGCAGCCTGAAGTTGAATAACTATAGACACAAGAAACAAATGAAGTTATACACGTGTATAATACACACGCATACACACACACACAAACTACGTATACACTATTTATTTTGAAACTAAGAAACAGAGAGAGAGAGAGAGAGAGAGAGAGAGAGAGAGAGAGAGAGAGAGGGTGTCAGGTCCAAATGCATCTATTCTGTGTGTCTGGTTTACACTGGAGAGCAGCAGCATAAGCCTCTGTTTTAGTGGCTAAATTTGGACACCTATTACACACACACACACACACACACACACACACACACACACACACACACACACACACACACACACACTGATCTAAAGGGTTCCAAACAGATGTTCCTTCTGGCAGAAAGTTCAGGACCTGACAGAATTATAAATCACTTCCCTGTAAAACCATGAAATTTTTAACATGCACACACACACACACACACACACACTCGCGTGCACACACTCGCGTGCACACACACACACACACACACACACACACACTCGCGTACACACAGACATACACACACACACACACTCGCGTGCACACAGACATACAAAAGCACACACAAAAAAAAAATACAAGTACTTTATTCTTTTATTCATTCATTGCCTGTGGTTATAAACTGGAGCACCTGGGGGAAACCCACACAGACACTGGGGGAATATCAATATCTCTGATTTCAAATAATCAGTAGAACACTAGGATCCTGTTCACTCCTGGAAATAACATGGGCCCTGGATGGTCATAAGTGACCATCCATAAGTGCAAGTGGGAGAGCGGTACAATGGGTCTTGGAGATGCTTTTGGGAAGTCTGGTCTGGGTGGTCCATAGTGCCCCGTCATATGCCCTCAACAACAACCAGATATGCTCCTGTATCAGCCACGAAGTAGAGGTTTTAAACAGCACACACTGGATCATGAGCATTTTGCAGGGATTTACCTCCACATGGAGTGAGTTATTATTGGATAGGAAATAGCAAAAATTATTAACAACTTTTGAATTCTAGTGTTCACACACTCACACACACACACACACACACACAGATCAGAGAGGCTCCATTATCATGGCTTTGATATTTCACCTCTCCCTGTCGCGACAAGAAAGATTAAAGCGGGAGTTTTAACTCAGCTCTCATTCAAAGAAACAGAGAGCGGCACACACACACACGTTGATTCTGCTATACTTGTGAGGACCTCCATGGAGAGTAACTCACCTTCTGGTCCTCACAAATGTATAAAAACAAACATACACACAAAATTATATCTGTGATTTGTGGTGACATTACATAGATTTCCATTCATTTTGTGGGGACCTACTATTAACTTTTCCAAACTTGTCGTCATCTTAAAATGTAATGATTTGCACTGTGGGGACCAGCTCGACTGTGGGGTCCCCAAAAGGGAGTCCTTACAAAGTGAGTGTTTATATATATATATATATATATATATATATATATATATATATATATTTTTTTTTTTTTTTTTTTTTCATTCATTCATTATCTGTAACCGCTTATCCAGTTCAGGGTCGCGGTGGGTCCAGAGCCTATCTGGAATCATTGGGCGCAAGGTGGGAATACACCCTGGAGGGGGCGCCAGTCCTTCACAGGGCAGTGTCACACACTCACGAGTCACCAATCCACCTACCAACTTGTGTTTTTGGACTGTGGGAGGAAACCGGAGCACCCGGAGGAAACCCACACGGACACAGGGAGAACACACCAACTCCTCACAGACAGTCACTCGGAGCGGGAATCGAACCCACAACCTCCAGGACCCTGGAGCTGTGTGACTGCAACACTACCTGCTGCACCACCGTGCCGCCCATATATGGGTTGATTTCCTACCCTCCTCCATGATTTTTAGTTATTTTTGATGTAATGAAATGTAATTTTAAGGTAGAAATACTTACATAGTATTACTTTAATGCCAGGCCTGGGCTAGAGGGTTATGAAGCACTGATTTGTGGAACAGTGAGACTGCGTTCAGGACAAATTGGAGTGGCTTTTATAGAATGACTACCTAGTGTATCAGACATAGTGTATCAGACAATACAATTTTACTATAAAATTTCATATTATTCATGGATTGCCATCCAATATTTAGTCTCTCTCCCTCTGTTTGTGTCTTGTGTTCAGTTTATTTTTGACCTACTTGCTCTGTTTCATGCTCCTCATTTATCAGACACACACACACACACACACACACACACACACACTTGTAATGACATGGCCTTGCTCCCAGAACACACACAGTTCCAGAATCTAATAAATCTACCTTCACACACACACGCACGCACACACACACACACACTGACCTATGCATCAGTTCTAATAGTAGAACATCAATCCCCCAGCTGGAACAGGGCAGAAGGAGGGGCGGTCTTACATAAGACCCCCCCCACCCCAAAACACTAAGCTCCGAAACAAATTAATCTTAAGCTGTTCAACACACACAATAACAACATCAGCGCTCAATTAACTCCTACAGAGATTCCATTCAGCTCCGTACGAGTTAATTCACTCCGCTTCGTTATCAGGCTAACAGCCGTGGACTCCATACAAAGAACAGCGTTCCACTCCTATGGCCCTTAAGTGCTTTCCAGTGCCTCCAATAATCAAAGCGCTCCAATAAAAGCTGAAAAATTAGCTTCTGCTCAGTGTAAAAACAAAGCCACGAAGTGAAAATGCCCACATATACGACTCCTTGGTTCTCAGTAAAGCAGCACAATTCACTAACACAAAGACAGAAAGTAATGAGTGTCATTTACTAAAGTACATGCACTTAAGTCCTCTGGAGTCAAGTCATAAGTCACTGAAATGGGAGACTGAGGTGGAGCCACAAGGCCCTGAGGTGCAAGTCTGAGTGAAGTCATGTGTTTGAGTTTGAGTTGACACTGGGATGAGAGTCTGATTTGAGTCATGAGTAACAAGGATGTGTGTCTGTGTTGATTCATAAATCATTAGGATGTGAGTTTGACTTGACTCATGAGTCATTGGGATGAGAGTCTGATTTGAGTCACGAGTAACAGGGATGTGTGTCAGTGTTTAATCATGAGTCACTGGGATGTGAGTCTGAATCGAGTCAAGTAACAAAGATGAGAGTCTGTGTTGATTCATGAATCATTAGGATGTGAGTTTGAGTTGACTCATGAGTCATTGGGATGAGAGTCTGAATTGAGTCATGAGTAACAAGAATGAGAGTCTAAGTGCTGAATCGTGATTAACTGGGATGCCAGTCTGATTCGCGTCATGAGTCACTGGGACGTGTGTCAGAGTTGAGTCTGAGTTGAGGGATGAGTCACTGGGATGTAAGTCTAAGCTGAGTCACAAGTCACCCCAGTCACTGGGATGTGAGTGTGATTCAAGTCACAAGTCACTGTAAAGAATGACTGAGTTGAGAGACAACTGTGATGTGATTCTGAGTAAAGTCATCAATCACTCAGATGTGAGTCTGAGGCATGAATCACTGACTAATGAGTCACTAGGAGGTGAGACTGAACTGAATCTTTAATGGAGCATTTACTATGTTGCAAGGAGGACAATGCCTGGGTAAAGCCTGGGATGAATATTGTTGGTGGTCGCGTTCACACATACAGCTCCTCCAGGTAAAGTCCTGAACATTTCTGGATTACCGTGCAGGTGTAAAAGGGGAATGAGTCAAGTCGTGAGTCTCTGCTATATGAGTCAGAGTCAAGTCCACACAAATCCAGTCATAAGAAATCCTGTAAAAGTAGACTTCATATGTGCAGTGAGGAAGCTGAAGGCTTCTTGGTTTTGGGGGCACAATTTAATGTGGAATGGCAAATTCCAATAAATCAAATGCATCTATTTATAGTTAACAATTAATTGAATCTATTTGGATTATTAATATGAAAAAACATTTTCAAAATACTGAAATCTACATTTAAAATCCACCAACATCTTTCTGTCCTCCGCCTCCTCATGTACCATACCTTCACTCCCCCGTCAGCGAGGCAGGCTTAATAAGACTCAAAACCCCACATACTCCCACACACAGATACACACACACACACACACACACACACACACACACACACACACACACACACAAGAGTTCATTTACCATGCGAGTCCAGCTGGAAAATTCAGTCCTCCAACATTCTCTCACTCTTTCTCTCCCTTTCTCTTTCTCTCTGCACTGGTTCCAGGTTAACGCTGTTTTTTTTTTATGCCTCGCCCCGAGTCACACTGATCATCAGGACCCTCCCAATTTCCATTACGGACCACTTAGTTCCACATATATTTCTTTCTGATGGAAATTTTTATTGCCTCTTAAAATTCCTTGCCTTATTCTCTCGCTTTCTGTCTTCTCCTTGTCTCTCTTTCTTTCTCTCTGTCTCCCACTTGCTCTTGCCTTTCCTTCTTGCCTAATTATATCTTCTTTTCCCTCTCTCTTGACATCCTTTCATTCTAATTCATACTCACTCTCTGTTCCCTCACTAGCGTTTCATTTATCCTAAACCTCTCTGTCTCTCTCGCCTTTCCTTCATTCTGATTCTCTCTTGCACTCACCCTCTTTCTCTCTCTCTCTCTCTCTCTCTCTCTTTCTCTCTCTTTCCTAAGTTCACAATGTTTAATGCCAAATGAGGGTTAGAGAATTACAATGTCCCCCACTGGTCTGGCACTGGACTGCAGTAGTGGAACTGTGTTCTCTAGTGGAAATGAACTCCATCCAGTACCTTTGTGACATCACTAATGCCCTCCTTGGTAAACTCAATCAGATACTCACAGCAATGTTCCAATATTAAATCTAAAGCTTTCTTAGAAGAAGAAGAAGTAGCTGCTACTTCATGAAAGAAGGACACATTACTTATTGATGCCCCTTGGTTTCAGAAGATATGTGGCATGTGCAGGTGTTTGTAGAAATTCTGGTCACCGTATCTCTGTTTATTTTTTAGATCTTAACTCAAAAAGCATGCAATTGCAACAAAACCTTGGATGATCCTGACACCCAAGACGCATGAAACATCTAAATGTGTAAATGAGGTCATATATTCTTACCTTCTCCTCTGAGTTTTGTTCAATCTTTCATCCTTTCTGTCGTTCTCTCTGTCCCCTTGCCAAAAATAAAATGGTGGTAGGGAAAGATTTCTTTCCTCATTAACATGGTTCGGACAGGTCCCTTATTCTCTCTCACACACAAACACACATACACAACAAAAACAACATTCTTCTTAGTAGTCGATATCATAAATAATGAATGACCAGTACAATGAGTTTCCCTTTTGGCCTAGTGGATAAAGAGATGAGAGTCAGTGCTTTGCCAATGTCTTCTTAACATTTTAACCATGTCTTTCCAAAAGTGTACTGATGTCTAATAAACATTTTATCAACATCTTGCTGTTTTCCAAACATTGAGTATTGATTTCTAAACATTTTATCTAAGCCTGATGAAAATTACCAGTTTTACTGAATGTCTTTTCAATATTACACCAAATGGTAGTAATATATAAAAAAACAACAATTCACCAAAACCTTAACACAATTTTAACGCCTCAACAATGTTTTAAAATAATCTTTCCAACATTTCACCAATCTAATTATTTTACCAACTTTTTATAAACATTTTAAAGCCTTAACATTTTACACTAATTCTTCCATTTTACTAATGTTTAATCAACATCTTATAATTTTAGCAACATTATTCCATCATTTTACCATCATCTTACCAACACTTTACAAACGTATCAAATTTTCAATAATGTGTAATAAACATTTTACTAATGTCTTTTCTATATTTTATCAATGTCTAATCAATATTTTACCATTGTCTGATCAACACTTTACCAATGTCTAATCAACATTTTAACAACTTCTCATAAATGTGATAACATTTTACATTTTAAAATGATGTTACGAACATTTTATTAATGTCTAATCAAAATGTAACCAATTTGCTGTCATTTTAGCAACGTTTTACAAAGTTCTACAAAAAAAAAAACAAGTCTTATCTATATTTTACCATTATTCAAAAATTTTAACCATTCAACCATTTAACCAACGTCTTACCATCACATTACCAATTTTTTATCTACATTGTGCTATACTCTTACCGATATTTTATCAGTGTTTAACAAAACTGTAACACTGTTTTACCAACATTTTTTCTATATTTTACCATCCCCTGTATTAACATTTGCCCAGTTTTACAAACATTTTACCAATATTTTACAAACATATTACTAACACTTCATCAGTTTTTTGCAAATATTTTACAAATATCTAATCAATATTTTACTAACATCTCCTCTACATTTTAGCATCATATCATATCATATCATATCCTTTTACCAATTTTATATGAACTTAATACCTACACTTTAGTTTTAATTTACCAACGTCTAATCCCAATATTTTATATAAATATCTCAATGTTTCCCTACAGTTTATCCAGATATATTCCAACAATTCAATGACAATAACATTCTGCTTTTTATCATATGAATGACTGACATATCATCAATATGTCAACACCCGCCATGTCACAAGGAGAACAAAATCAATCTGTGCTTGACAAATCAAAGTAAATTTTAAAGAGAAGAACATAGAAGGTGAGAAAAAAGGATGGAGACAGAAAATGAGGGGTGGAGGGGAGGAAGAAGAAAATGAAGTAGCTCATTAATATCCCGTGCAGAATCTCCTACATATCCAAATGTCAACACTAATTAATTTAAAGAAAGAGCAAGGGAGAGGTACACTGAGGTAGGTTATCATTAATAAAACACCAAGCCTAAGGGTTAGACAAGCCTTACCTCAATCTTTTAATATTAATGCTAGAAGACAAGCACTATACATCATTACTGCTAAAGCTCTTCCACATAGTTAGCATTACAACTAGTAGAGTCCTGGGGGGCCAGTCACAAATCTCACTGGCAACGCAACCTCAGGGTATTCAGTTATTAAGTTGGAAAAAGGAATCTTTTAAAAATGACAACAGTCTCACTGTGAGGCCAACATATTTTATCTCCATTTTCTAAAATGGTTGTGCTATCCTTGTTTAGCTGCAGTTATGCTACAGCCGTTCCTGACTCCAGTTCTAGAAACCATAACTGACATCACAGTCTGCACGAATAGGAATGCTGGGTAAAATATATGATAATTAATTAATTCATTGTCTGAAACCACTTACCCAGTTCAGGGTCGCACGGCCGGAACACACCCTGGTGAGGGCACCGGTACTTCACAGGGTGACACACACACACACACACACGCATATTCACTCACATACTCACACCTATGCACACTTTTGAGTCGTCAATTCACTTACCAACATGTTTTTGGACTGTGGGAGGAAACTGGAGCACCCGGAGGAAACCCACGCAGACACGGGGAAACACATTAAACTGCGCCACCATGCCGCCACAAATATAAGATAATACTAAATTCATTTTTTAAACAAATACATGAATATATTGCAATGGTAATATCACTATCCAGAATAAATAGAAGTCTAAAAAAATGTTACACAAAGTCTGATTTTTTCCCTTCATAGTACACAAAACGACCAGTCCCACTTGCTCATGTGCAAGCGCCATAGCTTTCCCTGAGAGTGTTTAGGATGACCAATGAAATCACAGTAGTTACTTACAATAAATGTGTGTGTGTGTGTTTGTTGCATTACTTTGCTGGATTTGGGTGTGGGGTAAATTTATAATTCTGGTAATGTACTACATTGATAGTACTGATTCCAAGTCTCAGAATTCAATGTTGTCCATTTTCTAACACACCTAACCCAACTGATTAACTCATTATCAAGCCCTTCCTGAGCAGAAATTGCACTGAAATAGAGGTCGGAACCTATCAGACCTGACATACCAAGAAGGGGTTTCCGGTAAAGTGGCCAGGGAATTGAAACTCAACACTTGATGTCCCAAATTCACAGAGAACTAGACCTCATTAAACTCCCAGCATTCTTTCCCTCACACTGGAGATCATTGCACTTGAGTAATGGTTGACTCTGATGACTTCCTGCCTGAGGGAGGAGACCAGTATTGATTGGTTGACTGCCTAATGTGTCAGCCAATCGTTGAGTAATTGTTAACGCCATTGTGGGAGGAGTGTGACCTGTGGTGCCCTGCCTGTGGGAGGGTGAAATGCCAGAACTGAAATGACTCTAATATTAGAAACAGGGTTTGTTACAAGAACTAAACCTAACACCAACAAACTTTCGACCAAGAACAATGTTCACATTGACCATTTAGTACTGACCTGTCTGATGTCCATGCAAGTCATAGTAAAAAGTATTAGTGTGTAGAATGTGAGCTTTCTGAATGTGACCAAGTCCTAAAATGGCTGTGGCATATGGTCCCATGTTAAGTTACTGTTTATTACAAAATAACCAAAGGTTTACAGAGATTTTTTTCTATTGAATGTTGCATACTAAAGTGTAATAAAGTTATATAACATATATTATGTTGTAACAGTGTTCTCTTGAAGTTAATAAAATATTTGTTACTGTTTTGTCATATTAACAAGAATATTGTTATTGTAAAAATACCCTGAAATATTTTAGGGCCTTATCGCCTACCCCTAGTTTGGATACACTTTTTCAGCTTGAGTGTGCAATGTCAAACAATCTGCAGAGTTCGTGTTATGTCACATTATCTGTATATCAAAACTATAGTTCTTGCAAGCTATTAACTGTTTAAGGCCAACACAAGTCAACCTATCCTTTGTCGTTAATCAAATGATTTCTCAATGCTGTTGTAGCACTTATTTACATATATATGTAAAAAAGCATTAAAGGGAATACAGACTATCCTGGGGAACTACTGCTTGTTTTCATTCAGAATCTTTGCAGGTGGAATAGTATGTTTGATTAAGAAATGGGACTGTACTTAGCTGAAATTTAACTTGCCTGTAAACTGTTATTCACTGTTTGAATGACCACAGAAATGTATCTGTAACTTGAGCTGTTAAGTTTTGTAGCACTTTCAGTCTGCATTTATTTTCATGCTATTTGCACTCTCGTGAATTTGGAGTCAGTTCCACCTTGAGTAATCTGTACCAGCACTATTAAGTCACTATTACCAACCTATGGAGCAGAAATACAGTTGTCAACACTTTTCATACTTTTCAATGTTGGAGGTATCTCATTCATCCTAACACTTCCAGATGCTGTTTCTAGAACTGGTTCCAGGGATGTGCACAAACACAGGAGCGTTTTTCAATATTCAAACAGACCGAGGAACTAGCAAATGATGAGGAAATATCCTCCGAATTTTATTTGTTAACATCACCTTTAAGGAATCACATAGTGTTGTGTGTTCAGACTTTAGGTAATGTTTCAAAAAAATGAAATAATCATGCCATGAGTTTTAGCCTAAGATTATGTTCATTGTTGAATAATTCCCATATTCTCCTTGTTTTATGATGAAATGGTAAGGTAAATTCAAAATAAAAAGTGAGCTTGCCAAAATACAATGAAGGAAATTCATTCACTTAATACTGGGCACAATTAAAGATCACCACTAGACAGGGTTCCAGTCCATCACATGACATCACCCTTCTTATCCATTCATTCACACATATACACATTTTGGACTGTGCAAAGTGCTGGAGGAAACCCACACAGAAACTGGGAGAACACACCAAACTCCTTACAGACAATCACCTAAGGACCCCTAGATCCTTTTGGCCAGTCTTAAAGCAGAGGAAAAGCTCAAATTCAACCTAGTGCCTTAAGGAAATTACTCAAAATTAAACTTCCACAAAAGTTCCAGAGGTTTCTATGGGATCCAAATGAAACTTCAAACTTTGTAAACTCATGTAATCCAGGGTCCTGAGAACCACCTACACTACACTTCACTATTATTTTCCCTGTTGTAATACAACAGCTTCAACACACCTGCTAATTATCCAGCCCTTCATGAGTTTCGACTTCCCCTCAAGACTCCAACCAAAACACACTTTCCATACAACACAAGTCATCATTAGGAGACTGTACTACATCAATTCTTTGATTTATTTCAAACAGGTCCCAGATCACAAAGGCTGAGAACAGCTCTGAACACACCAAAGCCAATGACTTCATCTGGATCCGGTTCATTTTAGTAACAGCTAATAATGAAATACCTTCTGTTTGAATATTATTATCAACAACAGTAGAGAACTCTAGGGGCAAAACTGACTGAACTTCATTAAAAATCAGAAGAACTGTGATACAAACAATGATACAAACTCAACAATATATGTAACCAAGCAAAGAAACAGCTTGCAGTGTTTAGTTTTTTCACCACCTTTCACGTTGTACTTTAATGGTCAGGAGCCCCAAAGGACTACCACAGAGCAGGTAAATTGGGTGGTGGATCGTTCTCAGCGCTGCAGTGACGTGTTGCAGTGTGTTGTGTTGGTATGAGTGGATCAGACACAGCAGTGCTGCAGGAGTTTTTAAACCCAAACCATTCCTGCTTCGTGGGGGTCCTGACCATTGAAGAGCAGGGAAAGAGGGGTTTAACAAAATACGCAGACTAACAGGTGGACTAGAGTCTGTAATTGTAGAACTAAAAGTGCTCCTGTATGGCCAGTGGAGTGGATAAAATGGACAGTGTGTGTAGAAACAAGGAGTTGTTGGTGATTCCAATATCACTGCACATCTCTATCCCTTGACGTCTGCACAGTTCCTCAAAACTCTCTAACCCAGACTTTCTGCTGCTGCAGTGTTTTCCATCCCCCAACACACCTGCTTTAGCACAGCAGCTAATTTTGGAGCCCTTCATGAGTTTCAGATTCCCCTCAGGACTGAGGCTGGGACGCACACATTCAGTGTGACACAGCCATCATTAGGGCACTGGAAAACCTTGTCATCAATCTTTGATGCTACCAACTCAAACAGTTCCAAGACAGATCAAAAAATGGAAAAATAGTGAACAATGAATAATGAACACAGCAGCCAATTACAGAATCTGGATCTGATTAGGAGTAATACATGCCAATAATAAGGCTACAAGAACATTCTGTGTCTGTTATTATCTTGATAAGAAGACTCTATCTCAGATTAATCAAGTTACTTTTATAGTCGCTATATACAGAATAGGTTTGTGTGTAACACATAATTGTAATTAAAAATGTAAAAATTCTCCTGCTCTTCTGTAATTTCATGGTAACGACTGCATAGTATTAAAATAACAATTGTCATTTTATTCAACAAAAATAATCCACATAATGAAGTAGTTTGAAAATGGCAAGAGAGAGGTGTTTATTTGACACTGCATTCGTTATGAGTTCCATCAAGGAAAAATCGCTGCAAAAACAAGTGCATCAGTTTTGGGGATAATATTGTATCTAAAACTACATTACGACTACGAGTTTTGGTTTAGAGCATTTAGGAAGATAGTGAGGTTAGTGTAGTAAGTTTATGAACATAGCATATTAATACTTAATTTCTAGGGTTTGTGTGAGAAGTAACGAGGTGTTGAAAGTTGGCTTCAAGCCAGAGGCATCACCAAATGTGGCGGAAGTGTTTCAGCATTCCCTAGTGCTCTTTTATTTGCAAACACACACTCATTTATACAGACACAAATAAGACGACTAAAAACTCCATTCAACGGAAAGTCTATTGACACGTAGCCAATATTAGAACTTTTCAAGTACATGACTTAGCTTGACTTAGGCATCTCTCCCGCTCGCTTCCATTTCCGGGTCTAGCTACACCTCTTACCCGGGAAGCCCCTCCCCTCAAGGTCACGGCCAACCAATCTAGGAGGGTCAGGTGATGTGTAAGTGACAGCTGTCATTTTTAATAATATGCAAAGTTGCATACACACACTGCATTACTAAATATATAGTGCACTATTGAGGGAACTGAATTCAGGATGGCAGGATTTTACTATCCACTAGTGTCAGCTAGTGTACATGGGTTGTACACTATCTTTTGTGGTGCATTGTGGGATTGGTTATGTTTTTGGACACAATTACAACATGGTGGTACCACAAATCAGTGCACTATATAATGTATAGGCAACAGTTTTGGACAAAACTCATGTGTCACACCAGCCAGCAATTTTAAAATCCCAGCCTGGAAACTGGTTCCAAGGTCCTGACTTGAAAACTTGAAAACCATATTCTCAACCACATGTCACCACTGGGGTCTGCATTTTATGCAGAACTGTACTGGATGCATCGTCATCAAGTTGTTTTTCTGTATTATTGTGTTTCCGTAAATGAATGCCGTAATTGTTCGGTCACGTTGCATTGTTATGATCAGTCTCCCGGGCAGGGCTCCGCTGTCGCCTTATTGTTCCGTGCGTGTATTTACGTTATTGTCTTTCATTAAGAAAGCCGAGGCGCGTGCGAGGGTCTTCATTAAGGCGGCGTTATTGCCTTGTTCTTGTTCAGATGTTCTCCGGCACCCAGAGGAGCACAGCATATTAATCTAAACTCTTGCTGTCTTCATATTCAATAATGAGTCCTGCTGTCTCTATCAATCTCTCTCTCCAGCTTCCCTGGGTCTTTCTGATGTGTGTGTGTGGGGGTGGAGGGGGTAGTGTCAAAGCTTTGATGACGATGTTCGACAGTTTCTTAATGACAACTCTTGTTGTGTCCCAGGACCCTGCACCTTCACATCTGATGGCTTTGACAATTAGCAGGGGTCCAAATACTTACAGCAGGCCCTCAGGACTGGAGCTGGGAGCTTTCAGGTTTAGTGCGCTTGCATCAAGTTGTTCTCGAGGCTTGTTAACCGTGCAGACTTGGTGCTGAGTGGGTGGGATCATGAGGGACATTGTGAAAACAGGCCCCACCTTTTAATTCTAGCCCTAGTTTTAGCAAACAATCTGTCACATGAAACTATGGATGTAAACAGTGTAAACTTGAACAGCAATTTCCAATTGACATAGCATAGTTTGTTTATTCATTCATTTGTTCTTTCATTCGTCCATTCATCAACCAGCCACTCACACACTTAAATCTATGGGCAAATTAACACTGACCTCACTGTACAGACCTCACAAAATGGTGGATTTCTATCTGAATTAATGGACAATTTTTGTTAAAATAATGAGAAAAATTATTACGTATTTATTTATTTATTTACTCATACATTCGTTTAAAAAAAAATTACAAGCGGTCGTGGCAATAGACAGTGTGCGCAGCTAAACCAGTTAATACGGTAATAATTTCACTGAATTAAGCCAATCCGATTATTTGTTTACCCTGCATGACCAGTTCACTAGAGAGTGCAAGAGGACGTGAGACTTATAACAACAGAAAACCGAACTGAAAATACTCAATGACAATTTTAAAAAATGCATACAAATAAAAACAATAAATACATACATAAAAACATTTAAATAAAACAAAATGCTAAATATTTAACATAAAAATATTGTAGGCTTTAAATTAGCCTACAAAATTAGTCTGGGAGGGTTTTTATTTGGTATAATTTAGCTTTTTGTTTACTCTGCAATTGCAGCACCAGTTCAATGTGTGTGTTAAAAGTTTCCTACTTTAAAACCTGACAATAATCACTGTAGAAACTATATAAGCTGTTGTGGATTTTAATGGATGGACATAAATGTAAGCTATGCGTTTAGTTTTTATGAACCTTGGCCCTTTGTTAGCAACTGGATGCTGTTTGGCTTTAGCTGAATACTCCAGCCATAGTGGATAACACCACTGCCTTCCACCCCCCCCCCAACACACACACACACACACACACACACACACACACACACACACACACCCCACCAAACTCACCAACAAACCACCAAACCACCAAACTGGACCAGCACATGCTGCTTTATCAATAAGACCATGGGCAAGACTCCTAACTTTATACCTGTCACTGCTGCATGTTCCAAGCTCCTCACAGATGCTGTGGATTGCATTAGCATCTAAATGCAGTGTCTGCTGCTCATTACTAATTAAATTCCTTTCTTATCCCTTTAGACTCAACTTTGACTTATGAATACAATAAGATTTAATACAGAAATGTGGCTTCTGTGTGGCTTTGATGGCATTCAGCCAAGACACCATTAATAAAAGATCAGGTACAGACATTGGATGCTTAGTTCTGGATCGCCAGCTTGCTCCGAGGGGCACAATTCCACTGCTCCACCGCCCAGTGCTGGGGTGTTTTTTACCGTTATAATAAACACATGGCATTGGGTTTGGTGACTTTAGACTAGGTCCCACTTCTTTTCATGCACCTTATAGGAGATGACATCACCAATTATAAACAGTGTCTACAAATATTTGGACATATTTATATATGTTAATTGTGACTTAAAATGCACTGCAGTGTATTGTGTTTGTGTCTGTGTGTGTGTGTGTGTGTCTGTGAGAGTGAATGAAAGAGAGAGATGGGGAGAGAGAGAGAGAGAGAGAGAGAGAGAGAGAGAGAGAAAGAGAGAGTTGTATATTTCTGTTACTGAATGTGCAGCTGTAACAGAGGTTCCTTAATGGAGGGCAACAAATGAACTGTATGTTTGTGTGTGTGTGTGTGTGTGTGTGTGTGTGTGTGATGTATAAAGATAATTACTTTGTGTTTGCTCTTCCAGCTCTGACTAATGCAGGAGGATGGCCTGCCACACACACACACACACACAGTATACTTGCACCACTGCAAATATACACAGAATATAGTACACAAGGATAAAATACATTTCTCTCTTACTGTGTTTACTCTCTTGCTCTCCTTTCTCTGACTTTCTCTCTCACACACTCTCTTTCCATTTTCTGTCTCTCTGTGTTTCTCTATTAATTCTCTACGCCAGTCGCAATCTCTCTTTCCTTTCTCTCTTCCTCTTCTTCTTCATTTTTCAGATTCTTCTTTCTCTTTTTGAAACCCCTTGTCACGTTCATTTACTTTTACAGTTATTCTTTTGCCATCCCCCTTTCATTTTCTTGTTTTTCATTGTTTCACACAGTCCAAAGCCTGCCATTGAAGGCATCGATTTATTGGGCTGTTAGTGCTCTTCTAGATGGGTGTTGAACTCCATGACTCGCTGCATAGAATAGAGGCAGTGTTATTGGGGTAGTTTTAGCTAAATGTGGAATTAGTACTTAGTAACCTAAACCTGGGGGGGGGGGGGGGGGTTCATTTCCTGTACGAGGAAAATTTAAAGTTCCCCACTGCATCACACTTTGATGTTTTCCAGTAATCTGGGGACACTTGGCCTCCAGATTGAGCTGAACACACACACACACACACACACACACACACACAAAGAGAGAGAGAGAGAGAGAGAGAGAGAGAGAGAGAGAACTCTCTTGTTTTTTTAATGTCGCAGCTGATTCGAGCACAGAAGAGCAGAGTCACAGTGGGGGAGCAGAGGAATGCATGCTGGGAGAAAAGAGCATGCTGGGAAAATTAATCTATAAAAACACTGACATAGGCCCCCCAGAGTGAGAATGAGAGAGCGGGAAAGAGGGAGAGAAAGAGAGGGATGACAAAGAGGATAAGAGGAAAAAGAGAGAGAATGAGAGCTCCCACTGTGATGACGCTTATTAATATTTGTAGTTGTGTAATTTAATAACAGACACACAGCTGCTTGTGTTAGCGACAGGCTAAAGATTTATTTAGCCCTGAGCTGTAGTAGCGCAGCAGGAGCTAGCCGGGGAGTGCACACTATGTTTCCTTATGTTTCGGACCCCTGTTCACTCATCTCCACTTTATGAGACCATCCCTTTAGTCACCAGACATCAGCAGGAGGGGGAGGAGGGGGCTGCTTATTCCAATGATTGAAGCTGCTGCAGTTCCATTTCATTTCACTCGACTAGTCGTTGCTCGGTGGGCACAAACGCAGTGTTCTTCAACTCCATAGTGCTGTCTTTAACTACTCTGTCACTTGCTATTTTATGAGACCCTCCCTTGGCCAAAGTACATTGACAGGAGGGTGGATAAGCTTCTTCTGCCACTAAGGACGATGTCGCAAACTTAGCAAAAACTAGTGTTGCTAGCTGTAAAAGTAAAGCATTTCAACATGCTTCAAGGAGAATGCTAAGCATATTGCTAATCATATTCCTACCCTCCTCAAAGGCAGCTTTTAGAGCGCTGAGCCCAGAGTAGCAATGACAGAGGCTGAGCACGCATAGGGAAAACTCATTTCTTAATTCCACCCCTACCCCTTGTCTGAGTGTTATCTCACCCTCTTAGAGCTAAAGGTGTAGTGTTTAAAATCTTCCCCTATGAAATGGCCCTGCAGGAGTCTTATACATCATCAGAAAACAGAAAAGAGACACACTCTGTGATATGAAGCTGAACTCAGCTGTTTATTCAGCTGCTTTTTGTTTGAAACTTCCAATTCCACCTTAAATGCAGGTGCTAGAATGTAATTGCTGCAGCATTTAAGTTGGAACTGGAAATTCAGAGACATTGCCAAATTACTACCAAAGTTTTCTGCTTTTTAATCAGTAAAGGGACATAATGCATTGAAACCACATTAAATTAAGATAATGCAAAGTTTATTGTAGCTTTTAAGGGTGTTTTCCCACCTATAAGAAAACTCATACAGGAAGTTCCCTTTTTTGCGGAGTCGTGCATGTTTCTGTGCAATTTAACATTGAGCAATGGCAGGAATTGCACTGACAATTATCTGGGCAATATACCAGGTTAAAGTACACCTGCAGAATGCATTCTTCTTCCCTGGTTAGATGCTAAAGTTTAGTCAGTTTAGTCAACATATTATTACAAAGCACACTCGGCTACGGGAGTCGTTTAGCTCAAACTTGAGGAGTTCACCTGATATTTGGGTTGGATCGAAGACGCATCACATTCTCACCACAAAATAACTGCTCCAGAGTTTGTTTGGAACCAGACTGAGACCACCTCCCCTCAAGGGTCTTGGTGCGGTTTTTTTTGACTACTGTGTTCACACCTGCACACCAAAGGTGTAAATGAACCAGAGTCCGATTTAACCCTTTTTGGCTTTCATTGGTCTCTTGCACCGCCTGTTTGTCGCTGATTCACAAGAAATTCCTAGACCTATGTTTGAAGTGTGCTCCTCAAAAATCCCAGTTTCAAGGTGTATACAGCCCTCCCCCTTTGCCCTACCTCTGTTCCTCAACAAGAATCGAGGTCCCCTATTCCTAGGCATAACAGGCACACACGATTGTGTGGAAACGCTGTTCTCTCAATTGTTCAGATGTCTGTTAAGGTGGAATGGTATGTTTGAGGGAAGAATCAACTGTAGTTCCTATTTGGTTGAAGGTTTACTTGTATGAAATTTTTATTCACTGCTTGAATTACCACAGCCTAATTTGTAACTCCAGTTGTTTAGTCTTGGAACACTGTGTTTACTTTCATGCAGTTAGCACTCTCTTGAATTTAGTGTCAGTTCCACCTTAAGCAATAGCCACAGCATTAAATAAATAAATAAATAAAATAAAATAAAATAAAATAAAATCAGTATTCCCCACATATGAAGCAGGAATAGAGCAACATCCTCGTTTCAGTTCATGCTTCTCAGAGTTTGGAGGTCCAGTTTTTGTAAAAACCTCCAGCGGCTGCTTCTATGCCGAGACCGGACCTAGACACGTTTTTTTACCCATTTTCTTACACCAGGGCTTTGTAAACACATTAGACCAGTTTCTAAACATCCTGGAGAATAGCAAATATTGAGGAAACAATCTCAGAATTTTATTTAAAAAAGTGTTCATTTAAGGAAGTGCTCCACCAGTTATTTCTCTTCAGGGCTCCATAACCAAAGACAATATGTGTTCTTTTTGTTCATATTTTCACATAAATTACTGGACAAATGTATGTGAAAAATAATAATGCTTAGTTTTTAATTAAACCTGCAGTTGTTCAGTGTTCTATAAGTGCAATGTCCTTAAAAAATAACTTAGAAATGGGTGCAAAATTGTGATTTTAATTTATCGCAAGAATAAAAGTATGTATTTCCACTGGCGTATTTCCCTGCCCTATTACAGGTATATGCACTAATAAGGTCTTTGACCCCATTTACACACGTCTCCCACTTTTACTTGTGTTTACTTACAGGGTTGAGCAGGACGGTCAAAAAGAGTTCTCCTCCTCGTATGCTCTTGTCCAACTCTTTGGGGCCTCCAGGGTATTCCTTATAGAAGATGGTGTGTGTGAACAAGCCACACGTCTGACGAGGCAGCACCTAAACACACACAATTCACAAATACACAGATTACAGAAGTGTTTATTTTCCCACCTAATTTTCTCCCGTTTAGTTGTAGCCCGTTCCACTACCTGTTTGGTATTAGTAGCTGCAAGAAGATTTGTCTCTTGCCTGGTCTCTCACTCGGTCGCTCTCTTGTGTGTGGTGTGTGCAATAACATGTTATGCAGTTATGTAGGTTTACTAGGTGTACTGTGTTTCTGTGTGATGTATAATGTGCAGTGGTTGTGCTTTTACATGAGATATTGGTTTGTTTTATGTTGTAATGAATCGAGTAGTGCTGAAATACTCTTGTTTTGTGTAACATACAGTGAATTGAGTTGTTATATGGTGTATTATGTATTATTAAGTGATGTGTGTTGTGTATTGAGTTATGTTTGGAGGTGTTGCAGGTTGTGCTGCATTGTCATCAAGCCAAAGCTGCCTGTCTGGCTTTTGGGGTCTAAAGACAATTCTGAAGGGAATAAAGGTAAATGCTGACAAGGCCTTGTCAAATGTGCTGCTGCAAATTGGGAAAAGATGGTGTGTGTGTGTGTGTGAGAGAGAGAGAGAGAGAGGGAGAGAGTGAGAGAGAGACAGAAAGAGAAAGGTTATGTGTGACTGAATGCATCTTGAGTGCAGGGTGGAAAATTGCACCCCAGGAGTGAAGACAGCGTGCCCCCCCCCCTCACACCCACTTGTCTCAGTTTAAAAGAACGGTGTGGGAAAAATAACACAGCGACTCCAGTGTTGTTTGGTCTGCACCTTATTACAGCAAACTAGACAGCTGTGTGTGTGTGTGTGTGTGAGCCTTATGTTCAATTGCGCAAAGTGAATATTTCTGCCTAGATAGCTGCAGTGTACTGGTAAGGTGTTATAGACTGCGAGTGTGTGTGTGTGCATGCATGCGCGTGTGTGTGTGTGTGTGCGCGTGTGTGTGTACTGATGAGGTCCAACAAGCACTCTTTCAATTCACTTTAATGGTCTGTATATATTACCCAAGCAGGCAGCTTCCCGCAAACTGCTTAAGCAGGACCATCTATTACTTACATTCACACACTCACACGCCAAAGACAGTATTGCTGTCTTTGTGGGGAATTTACACTGAATATACCCTGTATAATGCAGCTGTAGCACATATGACCAGAGAACACGCACTTAGTTCATCTCCACAATAACAAGTCTACATTTCCGGCTACGCTTTACCCAGCGTTTTTTAATGGCTGGTCCCAGTCATACGTTTGGGGGCACCTGCTAGCCTGTATATGACATGGCTTGGTTGATATTAATATAGGTTCACAGCAAATTCACCAGTGTTAAATCAACACCATTAGTGTAAAAATGGAAACCTGTCAACACTCTCAGTGTTAATTTAACACGAATAGTGTTGATTTAACACTGGTGAATTTGTTGTGTTGATTTACATCCTCTCTGTGGAACAAACCAAAAACCATTCTCTGTAGCCGCACCTGGAGGAAACACACGCAGACACAAGGAAATCACACCAAATTCCTCACAGACAGAGAGCTGAGGCAGGGGCTGAAGCTGTAGAACTAGAGAACAGCCAAAGACTAATACAGACCCCATTAAAAAAAAAACAAAAAAAAAAAACAAAAAAAAAAAACACAAAACCATTCATTATTCATTATATGTATTTGAAGATGTGCTATATGTGACTTGCGCAGCAGACATTTTTTTTATAAAGAAATTAATCACACAATTTGCTGTAATTAATCGCTTTTTAAGACTGAAGCTTTTAATGATGGTTCTCTAAATGTAAATGTAATGTATTAATGTCAGATAAACACAATGGAATTGTATTTATAATAGCAGTGTCTACTAAATAAAAAAAGATTATTCACAACAATAAAGTTAAAATGCGAATAATTCCTTGTACTTCGTGGGAGGGAGATAAAATTGTATTGTGATATAAATAAACTTGGAAGAGAAAACCGCTTTTCTTTTTTCCTTTACTATAATACCTCACTGTGCTTTTTATGATTTATTCATTTGAATCTCTTAATTTGCTGAGTTTCAAGGAGAGCTTTAGCATCGGACACAGAAGGTTTAATTTAGAAAATTAAAGCCACAGGGCAGCTCGTGGCTCAAATGGAAGGATTAAGTGAGGATAGGTGATGAAACAGCAGCTCTGCATTATTGCAAGTGTGTGTGAGAGAGAAAGAGAAAGAGGAAGAGGAAGAGGAAGAGTAACAGAGAGAGTGTTAGTTATGATATTTAATACACATTTCAGCAGAAATAAATGTAATCTACCTTCTGAACCAAACAGTAGCGATGCTGTATTTACATCGCTAAGTAAAACCTCTAGTACATCACTAGGCTGTGTAAAAAGAGTGAATTATAGGAGGACGTTGTGGCCAAATTTGTTAAAATGAGTAATTAGCTTTTACAAAACTTTAATGCATTAAACTCCCATATGGGTTCATTTTGACAGCATTCCGTGGGACTGAGTTGGTGGGATGCTTTGACTGGGGAAGTCTTCCAATGCTGTGGAGCCAGCAATGACTAAAACTGTGGAGAAAATAGAGCCAGGAATATAAAACCATTATCAGAAGTAGCTTTGCAGCTGATCATTCATAAAAACTTTATCTATAGAAGCACACACACATACACACACAACCCTTCAAAAAGAATTACAAACAGATCAGAGGGTGGCCTTGATTTAATATTTGAATCTGCTCCACCTCCAAATATTCAATTCCAACACAAACACAGTAAATCCACCACCACAGTGACACACACACACACACTACTCCCACTCTCTCACCTCTTCACACTCCTACTGTCACTGAGTACATCTCTCTTTTTATTGTTTATATCTATTTTATCCCTCTCTTTGTTTCTGTCCTTGTTATTTACTCTCTCTCTCTCTCTCTCTCTCTCTCATATAGCTATTTCTGCCTCTCCTTTTATGCTCTTTTCCTGTTTATCTGTTCCTCACTATTTCACGCTTTCTGTCTCCTTATCTTCTGGGAAGTCTTTATGTTAGAAACTGGCCAATTGTTGTGAGGAATTAATTGCATTCACCCACAAGGGCTTTATGCCCCTCCTGCTGGCACTGAGTGTGGTGACTTTGGTCTTATGTGAGACTGATCTACAGCAGACAGTAAAACATTCATGGACCAATCACGAATGCACAGTGAATATGTTACTGCTCCTCACTGAACAGAAATTTTGAAATGAACCAAGAACAACAGGGAAAACTAGGCAAGACATAGTTTTGCAGGACCGCCATCATCTGCATTTTCAACAGTGGGAAAGTAGGGTCAGAAATAGATACTATTGTTATTAGAGGCCCTTGAGAAACTGTGCTCATCATAGTTTCTTTAAGGAACATCCACATTAGTGTCCCAAAAACTGTATATACACTTCTTAAAAAAATAAGTTGGAATTGGAAACATACTCAAAATAAAAGTAGAAAATCAAACTACAGGCTGATCCAAATTCCTCAAGACAAGTTAAAATGAGGCTCAGTAGTGTGTGTGGCCTCCACAAGCTGGATGATCTCCCTACAACGGCTGGGCATGCTCCTGATGAGGCGGCGGATGTTCTCCTGAGGGATGTTCTGGACAGTCTTTGGTGCAACATGGCGTTGGTGGATGATGACCCAGATGTACTCAATTGGATTCAGGTCTGGGGAAGGGGCAGGCCAGTCCATAGCATCAATGACTATATCATGCAGGAACTGCTGACACACTTCAGCCACATGAGGCCTAGCATTGTCATACATCAGAAGGAACCCAGGGCCCACTGAACCAGCATATGTACTCACAATGTGTCTGAGGACCTAATGGCAGTCAGGGTACCTCTGGCTAACACATGGAGGACTGTGCGGCCCTCCATAGAAATGCCTCCACACTCCATTACTGACCTGCTGCCAAACTGGTCATGCTGGAGGAAGTTGCAGGCAGAAGAACGTTCTCCACAGCGTCTCCAGACTCTGTCGCATGTGCTCAGTGTGAACCTGCTCTCATCCGTGAAAAGCACAGGGCGTCAATGTTCTCTGACAAATGCCAATCACCCTGCACGGTGTTGGGCTGTAAGCACAAGCCCCACTTGTGGACGTCAGGTCCTCATACCACCCTCATGGAGTCTGTTTCTGACAGTTTGGATGGATATTAGTGGCCTGCTGGAGGTCATTTTGAAGGGCTCTGGCACTGCTCCTCCTGTTCCTTCTTGCACAAAGGAGGTGGTAGCGGTCCTGCTGCTGGGTTGTTGCCCTACTATGGCCCCTTCCACGCCACCTGGTGTTCTGGCCTGTCTCCTATATATAAACCTAATTCCTACCCCATGAACATATGAATAGACAAATATTTGTGCCCAGGCCCACAAGAGGGTAAAAGGGCAATGTATACTGAAAAATATCAATAAATTATTAGTGTGGGGCCTGGAGGTTGTGGGTTCGATTCCCACTCCGGGTGTCTGTGAGGAATTGGTGTGTTCTCCCCGTGTCCACATGGGTTTCCTCCCACAGTCCAAAAACACACATTGGTAGGTGGATTGGCGACTCAAATGTGTCCGTAAGTGTGAGTGTGTGAGCGAATGTGTGAGTGTGTGTGTTGCCCTGTGAAGGACTGGCGCCCCCTCCAGGGTGTATTCCTGCCTTGCGCCCAATGATTCCAGGAAGGCTCTGGACCCACCGCGACCCTGAACTGGATAAGCGCTTACAGATAATGAATGAATGAATGAATGAGTAATAAATTACTGTATTTTGATTGGATAATACTTCCCCTTTAATTATGCACCCGCTCCATATTCTATGTAGGGCCATTTGAGGTGGAAAGGCTAAGTTCTGCTAACATTCATTCAATATGGGGGTCAACAGATTAATTTAGCCGAGTTTGAATATAGTCCCTAATGTTAGCACCAAAGTAAAGTAGGTATTCTAGCAGAATTTAACCAGGCTGTCAACCAAATTTGGGCTGTTTAAGGTCTGGGTTATTGAACAAAGACAGCTTTTGTACCACAGTATATTTTCATGCCACTGCAGCTCTCGTCTCTGCAGCTTTGTGGCAAGAGCCAGTCCTTGCACATGTGTTTCACCAAGGTGTGTCAGTAAATCAATTAGTCAGTAAGCGAAAAATGCCTCTTCTAGGCAAAAATCAATGACCAATGTAAAGAAGCCTATCATGTTTAGAAAAAGAATCCCAATAACATTCACTAAATGTCAGAAGTTTTGTTTTTTTATCTCTGGTGTATTATTCCCATATTATACATTTCTTATAACATTTAGAGCACTAGTGTGCCCTGTGTTGATTTGAATGCTGTGTCCAGTCCTTCCTCCACTGCTGCAGAGGGTTAGCTCTAAATCTGCCTGGAAGTGTCAGGCATGTTTTATAGCTGCTTCTGTTGAATCAGCAAAAGCCTGAACATTAGAATTCCACACAGCACTCTCCATATTTAAACTGCTGTAATATGGGTCAAAGGTGCCTCAGGCTAGTTTCCTATGTTCGGATTAGGATTCCCAACAAGAAATGCTTCCCAAAGGAATCTACTAATAATTTCATGTATATTTCAGGGGAAGCTGTTAAATAACACTGATAAAAGTGATTCAATTACAGTGAAAAAAAAGCTACTAAATAAAAGAGATATTTTGTGAGATATTTCCGAATAGAACAAAATGAAAAAGACACATTCTACCTCTTTGCCACAAGTGAATACAAGTGAATGCTCTGCTCTTGAAGAACCTCTGTGGTTTGGTTAAAAAAAAACAACTAAGCTCATAAGGAAAGGAGAAAGACCTGAAAACATCCACAGGTTTTTGCGCTCTCAGAAGACGGACCCAGCACCCAGCATTGCAATGGGTCTGAAAAAATATGAAAAGAAACTAATGACGAAAATATCTGAATCAAATGCAGAAGCTGCTGATATTGATATATGATTTATACGAAGACTGAACAAGAATATCCATGCAGATTTCTTTAATAATTCCAAGCAAGATCCCCACAAAACGACAAATGAGATATATATATGGTTCATTCATTCATGCATTCATTCATATTCTGTAACTACTTCATCCAGAACAGGGTCACGGTAGGTCTGGAGCCTACACAGAATCATTAATCG
This sequence comes from Hoplias malabaricus, assembly GCF_029633855.1. Classification (NCBI taxonomy): domain Eukaryota; kingdom Metazoa; phylum Chordata; class Actinopteri; order Characiformes; family Erythrinidae; genus Hoplias; species Hoplias malabaricus. The sequence continues at coordinate 14,780,428 of NC_089801.1, read as the reverse complement.
CAAGCCAGGAACAGAACTTGGATCTTCACAAAGCATTGACACAGTCACTCACACACTCACACCTGTGGATAACCTTAGCAACCACCTGTGACACCATATTGACATCCTAGTTTCACCTTATCAACCACCTTGAAAACCATAGCAACGGCACAGATGGGATACTGTAGCAACAACCACACCGAATACCATAGAAAGAGCCTAGCAACCACCTTGGATAGCATTTCAACAAACTAGCAGCACCTTAGTAACACACAAGACAACTTGCACAATCGTAAAGTTTAATTTCAGTTTACAAACTTTAGATTTTAAAAGATATTATGAGCTGAGACATTGGCCAAATTAGGATAGGATTCAGTGTTCTCACAACCACAGTTCAGGTTCAATTCCCAGTCAGGGAAGTAGGGTCCATGGGTGGAGGTGAAGGGTTGGTCTGTCAGTTGGTGGGTAGGTTGTACGGTCAGTATGTGCATGGCAGAGTCAGTCAGTTTGTTCGTTCATTCATTCATTCATTCATTCAGTCATCTTCTGTTACCACTTCAACCCAATCAGGATCACAACCCAGACAGGGCATTGGTCCTTCACAAGGCATCACCCAGTCACTCACGTATTCACACCTGTGGACAATTTCACACAGCCAGTCCACCTACCAACATGTGACTTTGGGTGAACAACCAAACTCCTCTCAGACCATGACCAGAGGCCAGGATAGAACCCAAGACCCTAAGACCCTGAAGCTGAGTGGCAGCAACTCTACATAGTCGCGCCTGTTGCCCATTTTTTCGTGTACTTGTACTCAATGGCTATTTTGAATGAGAAGTAAATGGTGACCAAGCACAAGCTCAAAGAGTGGCCAGTGAATGAAAGTAAACGTAAGTTTTTTCTACTAAACTGGCCTAGAAGGGGAAGGACAAAGACCACAGAGATAATGATTACTTGGATGAGAATCCAGAAAACGCTACCAATTTGTAATTGCGCGTCTGACTCATTGGTGGTGTACGAAGTACGAGGCCAGGGTCCCTACAAAAAGTGGACTTTGGAAACCCTAGTTTTGATTTAACAGGGACCCCTCTAATGGAGACATTATTCGAGCAGCGCATAATTGAGTACGTCTCTTTAGTCACATCAGAGGATTTGACTTGTATCTTTCCGCCGAGCACAGTGCCCATTGTGGGCCTTTCTTTGCCAAGTGCAGATTTCATCAAAGTCATCGGGCTGCTATCAGGAGGTGCCATTGTCTTTGGCTCCGAAGCGACAGCTAAATTACCGAGCCGCACATCAACCATTCAGAGTGGGCCTTGTGACATTCATCCTTTGATAATGGCGGAAGAGGAAAAAAAATGTAAAAAATAAATAAAGAAAAGAAAGGATGACACATTTCCAACATGCGAATGAGTGCCGTCTCCGTCTGACAAAAGACAGAGGGCATCTGACTCACCTGATCCTCGGGAACCTCGACAAAAGAGAATCTGCGGCGTGATTCATCAGTGTCTGGGAAGCTGAGAAACAAAACACTGACATTTCCATACACAGAAATGCCTCTACTTTCCGAATGCTAAGTGACAAGTGATAATATTAGCACTTCAAATGAGAGGAGAGGGAATTAAACACAAACAATGATCCCGCAGCATGGCTCTGAATGGACGATATGTTGGTCTGATATGCTGAAAATTTGTTGTCGTTGACAGCCTGTGATATTCCTAGCAGAGTGTCAGATGTACATTCCGTCATCAAGTTCATAGTAGGTCAACTTAGAATGGGTTGCGGTGAAGTGGGGGAGGTTTATTTAAGTGCACTATTAGGAAGTATAATTTGGACTAGGCCTAGAACATGTAACAATCGCACATTCCACAGACTAACTCCACCCTGTTCTGTTCCTCAGAGCTCCTCCTACATCCTCAGCCTGCAATGTTACACCCCAGCTGCCGTCTTCCCCTCCGCAGTGTGATCCGTCCAAAGTGTCAGCGATGTTTTTTTTTTCTGAGCTTGGGAGGCGGATGACCCCCGTGGCTAAGATTTTGTGTGCGTGCTGTTAGACTGTATAGCTATTTGTGGAGTCTGTAAGTTTGAGACATGGAGAATGATAATGGCATAGGATTCCTTACACCAGCAATTCTCCAACCATGTCCCCGAGACTCAGAGCTCTGCTTAATATGGTTTTTGCTGCAATGACACTTACTAGTCAGCTCAGGGAACGAATGATAATTAGCTGAGAATCACAGCATCATATGTATGCGGTACAGCCATTAAATACTATTATACATAAAGACACTAGGAGTGTTTTATGGTTAAAATAATGACTCATTTGATACAGTGAATCATCTTGGTTTAATTTGCACATATTTGACCCTAAAGTATAGATTGAATAATAAATAAACCATTGTATAAATCAATAAAAAAAAAACAATGTAGGTTTCTTTATTTACAAACATTATAACTTGAGTTATGCCCTAGGTGTGTGTGCTACACGATTGTCACGATTGTGTGAGTGAACCAGGAATATATTACATTGTATGGGACCTATTTATATACACATTATGGGGACCATCAGCTGGTCCCTACAATGCAAAGCATTACATATTAAGGTGAAGTTGTGTTAAAGTTGGGTTAAGGTTAGGGTTAAGCTTGTAGTAATTATGGAAATGTTAATGATAAGTCGCCACAAAATGAATGGGAGTCTATTTAATGTCCTCACAATTCACAAATACAAGGTTGTGTGTGTGTGCTGCTCCCACAAATGGGCTAAATGCAGAGATTCCGTTTCCTTAAGGGGATAAATAAAATAACACCACTACTTCCTCTTTTCTTTTTTCTTCAGGTACCTGATAGAGCAGCATAATGTTCTCTGCCTTGACAGCGTATCTAGAACGAGTGGTCTCTGCTGTGTCCTTTGGCAACAAGCTGCTGTGCTGTGTTTGAAGGGCTCCAGAATGTTTGATTAGAGCATTATCTAATGTGTTGTTCTGTAGAGACACTGAGATAGAACATTGGATAATGCGTGCATTGCAGAGCAGGTGTTGAAAAGAAAGCTTTGGTGCAGCTGCAGTCATGTTCCCTGTGCTCTCCCGTGTTAAATGCGGTCATTTCTCTTGAACGTTCCACAGCTTTCCAGCATCCATAAACTGCTCAGAGCTCACTTCACCCGAACCAGAACCAGGCGAGGTTGAGTGGACACATTGCCTTTAACTAATCTGGAGAGTAGAGAGCGCACCTTGTCTGGTTCTGGTTGAAGCGCAGCTGATTTACTTCATTCCATAACTACAGAGAAACGCCCACGCTGCCAGCAGAGCCATGTGCGGCAGGGGAATACAGTGAGAAAAAGCTGAGAAAAAGTGTATCATTAGGATACAGCAATGGCTGGTTAATAGGGGCAAACACTGAATATGTGTTAATGGCGTTTAAAAAATTGGTGCTGTTAGAACAGTTTTAATGTGTTATTATCACAAATTTAAAGTTCCCAGTCCATTTTATGGAGTTATGAGTCTCGTGATTGGATCACTACATTGGAATTACTTGAGGCACTAGAGCACTGCTGGACACTAATTGGTTTATTATCATATCTATCTATTCACTGGGAATTTAAAAATCATATTTCAGATGTTATAAACCTTTCATTATTAATACAACATATTAGCGATAGATTATAGCTAAATTCACTTTGGGATATTTAACGGTTTCCAGCGTATCTGAACAATTATTAATTCTGTATGACTGTGTGTGTGTGTTCACTGATTTGCAGCTGCTGCTGTAGTCTCCAGCAGTCAGTCTCACTGCATATTTCATGAGTCTAGCAATGTTACAGCCCAAAGGAACACACAGACACAGACAGAACCACACACACACACACACACACACACACACACACAATGGTTGACTCTGCTGACCAGTGTTACTATGAAGGTTTTCAGTGCTAAAAAGCATGTATAAAGTGTAATTGCTGGTTAGAGTATATTCACTGATTCTCTTTCTATTGTTCAATTACTATAAACAATATATATAATATATGTGTGTGTGTCTTACCATGATGTCATTGTGGACAAAGCCCTTGCGGTATCGGGCAGGTTTGAGGTGGGGATACTCTTCGGTGCTGGTAACTCTGATGCCCCATGCTCTTTTCCAGGCTTCATAGAGCTGCATATGAACAGGATAAACTCCGGAGTGGTGGGGGGCTACTGCGTAACCCATATCCACTGGAATACCATGTTCCTAAACATGCACACAAACATACACACTAGGTTAGAGAGAGTGAAAAATTTGGCCTTGGTTTAAAGATGAATGGGGAAAACACAATGTTTGTTTTCTTGAGCTAGAGCTACAGGACTCCCAGAGAGCAGGTGTGATTAGGTGGTGTATCATCCTCCACCCTATGTAGTACATGTAGTGGTTTAACAGTATGAGTGTAATAAATATGTAAAAGGCACTATATAGGGTGTAGGGTGCTAATTGGTACACAGCATAGTTTGTGTGTGGTACTAGGAATGAAGCAAATTCAATGCCGGCACAGGTACTTCTCCACAAGATCACGGTAGTCAGTGTTTCCCATCAAAAGCAATGTGTCCTTAGTTCAATAAGAAGTACTACAGGGGTTAGACAATGAAACACCTGTCATTTTAGTGTGGGAGGTTTCATGGCTAAATTGGAGCAGCCTGGTGGCTAATCTTCATTAATTGCACACTGCACCAGTAAGACCATGTGCATCCAATGGTTCAAATATTGTATCCTGAAGGCGGTGCCGTTTATCAGGATGACAATGCACCAATACACACAGCAAGACTGGTGAAAGATTGGTTTGATGAACATGAAAGTGAAGTTGAACATCTCCCATGGCCTGCACAGTCACCAGATCTAAATATTATTGAGACACTTTGGGGTGTTTTGGAGGAGCGAGTCAGGAAACGTTTTCCTCCACCAGCATCACGTAGTGACCTGGCCACTATCCTGCAAGAAGAATGGCTTAAAATCCCTCTGACCACTGTGCAGGACTTGCATATGTCATTCCCAAGACGAACTGACTCTGTATTGGCCGCAAAAGGAGGCCCTACACCATACTAATAAATTATTGTGGTCTAAAACCAGGTGTTTCAGTTTCATTGTCCAACCCCTGTAACTATTAAAATTAGCTAATCTTTCATTTTAGACCTTGTTTTATGTTTTGGAACAACACAGTAATTAAAATTTTTATTTCTCCTTTTTATAATATGTCAAAATACCACCATAAATCCACTAATAGTAACAGTGTCAAATCTGCCACCATAAAACATCACATATGACGTAACATGGCCTGGATGTATCTGATTTTTTTAAATATTTAAAACCCCACATGGGGTACCCACTCTATAAGGAACCCATTGTTTATCTCAGGCAAAAGCAATTTGGCACGTTAGTATCTCACATTAGACCCACAGTCACCGTTGGGTGATACAAATGCTGATTGAATTTTATTGAAATAAAAATATATTTTTCGTGATATATTTATCTGTTAATGTTGAAAAATTGCAGCATTGCTTTATGGGTGTTATATAAATCTTAATAAAAGCACTCATGATGCATTATAAATCAGGGAAGCAAGTGCATTTGTAAAGAATTATAAATATGAATATATGCTATTGATAAATGCTCACAAAGTGAATGGATACAAGTGGATGATACATTATACTAAATAGAATTCCTGGATGCACACACACACACACACACACGCACACACAGGAATAATGAAAATAGTGTATTAAAAGGGGCAGGGGAGCACAGCAGGTGTTTAATATGGGTGACTGGACAAGCCAAGACACACACACACAGACACACACACAGACACACACACCCACACACACACAGGGCCACTGGCAGTGATTAAGTTTGAACCCAGTGGACATATTAGTGTTTAATCACACAGGAAATGAAACATGTCCTCACAGCCAAGAACCACAGCCACTTTCCATTAACCAGTTTCACTGTGTGTATGTGTGTGTGTGTGTGTGTGTGTGTGTGTGTGTATGGCACACATTTTCTCAAATACAGAATCTGTAGGTCAGTATGCATAAGACATTTAATGGACCACATCTGACCCATATTTAAAAGGGGCATTCTGTCCAAAGCTAAAAGCTAAAATGATCTGTCATGTTTTGTGCCATTATATGTACCAAAGCATTGTATCCCTGATGAAATTCCATCATATTTCTGTTAATTTGTTTAATCACTGCGCATATTCAGATATATATATATATATATATATATATATATATATATATATATATATATATATATATATATATATATATATATATATATCTTGATTTGGCTTCTTTAAAAAAATGGCATAAATCACTGAAAACTATTTTTTTAAACACTCTCCAAGGTAAAGCTATTTGGTAACACTGCTGTGAGTGGTGTCATGTTTACGAACAAAACTGAGCTGTATGGATACACTGACTTCACACACAGTGCCTGTCTCTGGTTGAAATTCAAAGAGCTCCTTACTCCCTATATAATGAATTACATAAGTCATTAAACTTCACTGTACACATTCAGACAGCACTAGATTTTAGATTCAGTAATTTTATGACTAGTGTGGTGTACTACATAGGGAGCACAGAATGATTTGGGGTTAAACTTTCTCTTATGCTTCGTGGTATTTTGATGTCTCTCTTAAAGAGGTAGTATGGCCCCCTACTGGACTGGCCTGATAATGCAGCTGTTTCCGTATTTATCTGGATGGGGATATCTTCAAAAACAGAGGGAAGAAAATCTCTGTTTTCAAAAATATACATGGGTGAGGCCTAAAAAACAAATTACGTAAAGCCATGCCTGGGTATCAGAGAGAATCTCTGTGGTGTCTACCACTAAATACAATAAATACAGCTAAGCTAGAATTAGTATAATTAAAGTTGGGTAAAACAAGAAATGAAATGTTTATATTAAGACAACTAGAAAAATAAAAAGAAATTGCAGACTTAAACTCTGGAAGGAAACCTACACAGACAAGGGGAAAACACACCAACCTGCTCTTAGACAGTGACCCAAGGAGAGTTTTGAACCCACAGCCCCAGGAACCTGAAACTGTCTGAAAGCTACACTACCTCCTCCAGCGCCAATGTGCAACCCTCTGATTTAGTCAGAGAGGGAAAAAACAACTTTGAAAAACAAACCACAAAAATATTCCTTTAATGACTGTGTGTATGTGGTTTGTGTGTGTGTGTGTGTTAATGCTTGTTTGCTACATTTCATCCAAGTGCTGTAAAAACTGCCACAGGAAATGAGCATGGTGTTAGACATCCAGCAACAAGACTGAACTTTTAACCCTGCACTATTAAAGTGTGTATGTCTGCGTAGCATGTTTCACTCACACTGTGGGGACCAGAATCTTTTAACAGAAGGATCTTCCTTGTTTTCCTTGTGGGGGACCACATGCAGGTCTCCATAACGCAAATCGTTTCTTTAAAGTGAAGATTTGTTTTAAGGTTAGAGTAATGTTTGGGTTATGTTTAAGTTACTAGTGGTGATGGATGCTGGCCTCCTTCCAAAGATATGTAGTGCAGTTTCTGCAGTGTTAAGCCCAGAGTACCAAGGAAAGAGGCTCTATTCTCTCTATTACAGGCAGTGAAGCATCACAATGATTTTGAATCTGTAATTTTAAATGAAAAATACAACCTAGTGTTACTTTAAATGATTAGTTCTGGATCACAAGCGCCACATCAATTTAGCACCATATCAATTTACCCCAAGCTAAATGCTTTGAATAGTGCTCCATCGCTTGAGAGAACCCCATTTTTGAAAAACTGTGGTGATATAGTTGCTTCCTGATATCCATGGACAGCATGGTATTTCAGGCAATAAGCCAATTTCCAACACCTGGAAAATGTTATTTAAAAATATTCTTGTTTGTGACATCACATATATTTGCAGCTTAGTTTCCATTTTTGGAGCGTATAATTTAGTGAATGCCACATTTTTTAAGTGTAATATGTCAGTGTTTTGTCATCAGAGATGTACTGACAGCCTAATTTCTCACCAGTGCAAACTCCTTGTTGAGAATCATCTGCTCCATGAGTGAGGACTCATTGTGGAAAAGGTGTGGCTGCATGTGACTCCACATGTGAGGAAACCACCAGAACTCGTCCACGTACTTCAGAAGAAGATCATCACCGTCATCTTCCTCCTGAGTGCCTAAACACCCGCACAACAAATACACACATACATATTAACCAGAGGTCCTCCGCAGCTTCACTGACCAAGACACACACGCAATATATTTAAAGAAGCAATCAGACATTTCTCCCACCAAAGAGTGGCAAATAAAATTGATTCCTTAATATTTTTATATGATCTCAGGATATCTGATATTACTGGGCCTGTAGATGTCACTATAATGGATGTTTCAGAACATGACGGAGAACCACTGGAGAAAATGAGTGATTGTTCCTGTAAAGAGAACTTCAAAAGGACAGAGAAATAAGAGTGCTGAGTAAAAAAAATAAAGAGAAAGAGACTGAGTAAAAATATCTAAAAACCAGTCCCTGCTCCTTGCATATATATATATATATATATATATATATATATATAAGAGAGATGGAGACAGATAGACATTCTAATGCTCATTTTATTCATTCATTCATTGACTGTAACATGGTGGGTCCGGAGGCTGCCCAGAATCATTGGGTACAAGCCAGGAGCCCATCCTGGAGGGGGCGCCAGTCCTTCACAGGGCAACACACACACACACACCTATGGACACTTTTGAGTTGCCAATCCACCTACCCACATCCTCAAGGAGCAGGACTTGAACCCACAACCTCCAGGTCCCTGGAGCTGTGTGACTGCGACACTACCTGCTGCGCCACCGTGCCGCCCTACCCCCTATTTTTGTGAAATATAGGCTCCATTTTGAGCTTTTAGTGAGCAATGAGAGGTGAAACTGCTAACACATTTTATTGCTATGGTCAAAGGAGTCTAAAAACAGATGGTATTGCCCAAAACCCGTGTTACACTACCTGCCCCTCATTCCAAATGCTGTTAATCATCCATATGCTGTTGGATTACAACATCTATGAGACTAGGTAACAATTAATAAAAGCTTATAGCTAGCAGTTAGCATTCTGTAAACCACACACATACATACATCTGAGACAACTTTCAGGCTTCAGAAGGGATGCTACTACTATATTTTAAGCACATGTTTAAGGTATGCGGGCAGAATATTGTGTTAAATCATCGATTAAAATGTAGCAAAATCATACAAAAAATTACATGAATTTGTTCTCATGAGATATACTACGTTATGCTAATTTGTCCAGATATGTGATGCTCATCTTTCATGCTCCTTCCACAGAAACACTTCCTGCAACCCACTCCATGCACATAAACCCGAGTTTGTGAGAGAACTTCAAATGGAAAAAACATCAAATGGATCAAAAATAGTAAAACTTTAGCATGGGAAAGAAGAAGAAGGCAGAGAAACTTCCATGTTGCCATGCCACCACTTCTGTTGCCATGCCAATCGGGCCAGGATAGACCGTTTGTTGGCAGTCTTGCAGCTCACTCTGATCATGTCAGTGTAAGAAGCTGTTATTTTTATTTTGTTCTGGCTCATAACACACACATACAAACCTGTGTGGAAGAACTTCCCGGAGAAGCCCAGATTGAAGGTGAAGTTAGAGATCTGAGTCCTCAGCATGTTCTGTGTCTCCAGAAGAGCCTGCAGGAAAAAGAATTTATAACGATTTACTTGAGATTACAGATTATTACCTCAGGATTACACACTGCAGATGGCTTAATCCAAGAGAATACTTGTTTACAGATAACAGATTAATGGATTAGGGATCGTATAACATTAGCCTGAATTCAGATGAATGATTCCGCCATAGATGGCCAAGTAAACAGCCACTGACATGGTTTGACAGATATAGCGGGTATTTTAAATCATCACATATATGAGCTAGTTGGACATTCCATTCCAGAAATATGGGCATTAATGTGGCAGACATTAATTCCACACTTTGTGGCTTTAATGGTCTCCACTCCTCTCAAAATGCTCAGTTCAGTTCAGTTCTTCCATAGCAATCTTCCATAGATTTATGTACCTTGCTTTGTGCACAGGGGCACAAACACAATCAAACTGTATTCCTCAAATTATATTCACAATATTTGTAACATGTCCCATGTATTAAACAAAAATCACTTTATATTATGAATTTAGTAAAAATATACATTACTGTGCTAAAAAACAACAACAAATAATGCTCAACATTAGCATAAAACCAAATAACATTATTCCAGTAAGTGTGATATTCTGTGTGTGAATCTGTTTGTTTAACTTTTTCAAAATCTCCTCATGGAAGTCCATATTATTTGAGGTTATCATTTATCTAGTTTTACCGGTTAATAAAGTTTAAAATAATGATTTTAAATAATGTGTGCTGTTGGTTTAACAAATTCATGCGATCAAGGAAAATCTGAACAAAACATTGTTCTTCAAACTCACTCACACTTGCTACTTTATAGAACAAAATATCTTATATTTCTTATTGTTTTATATAATTTTTTTTGTATCTACTGTAATTATATATAACGTTATACAAGCACCACACTTACTGAGAAGGCATTAGTTTAAATTTATATAATGATCTCAGGTACCTAAGACTTCTGCACAGTACTGTATACTACAGTTTGAACTGCCCACATTCTGTATAGTCTGTCCATTCTACCTAAATAAATAAACAAATAAATAAATAAATAAACAAACAAACAACCCCCCCCCTCCCCAAAATAACTCTCTCAGAACCCATAAGCTGTTATTTATTAATCTCCATTCATAAGAACACATTTTTTATTTTTGTTTGACATTCACTACAGACCAATTTCACATCTAATTTGGAGTCCATCAAGCCTTTAGGCAGAGAGAGGACATAATGTCCCAGTGGGAATTTGATAAAATTACCATCCTTCATCTTCATCGTTTGAACAGTTTCACTGAATGGGAGCACTCAGAGTACCCACTTTGACAATTTAGCTACTTCTGAAAAGAGCTTTACTAATAAAGAATCATCTTACACTCGTCAGTGTTTTCTAAACTCGTCCTATTATTCCCACACTCAATAGTTTGAATGTCTCTGAGATTGTCCTATTAGCCCAAATGGAAGACTTTCTAAAAGCAAGTTCAAATGTTGTTTTAGAATCTTTAGAATGTAAAGAGCCTTCAGTGTGAGATCTTAAGAGTGTGAAGAAAGTCAATCTAAGACGTCAGTGGTGATTCTTGAGATGTAGACGGTGTGGGCGCACAAAATAGCTCAAATTAATTATCAAAAGCTATTGATTTTCAGCAGAGGTCACTACCATGTCTTGGAGATGTTCAAGGCATAAGGATCTTCAAAAAATAAGATCAAATGAATTTTCAGGAATGAGGTCAATAAATCCAAGCTCTAATTTTAGAGATGGAAATGGAGTCAATAAAGAGATCTTTCTTATCACTGTCCAAAGAAAAGTGTGTATCTCCAAAATAATAACTTTACAGGAGAAAGAACAATCTTCTTAACTTTCAAGAGAAGTCAAAGTAAACAGATTTTATTCCAAGTGGTTTTGGAGTATTTCTATTGGCTCATTCATCAGGAAATTTTCAAACAATGTGAAGAAGGTGTAAAAATGTAGAAACATGTTTTATTTTGGACAGCGACAATATGCCAAACATTTGCTGATGTGCTTGTTCAGTGTTATGTATATGGGGGTTGTTCTCCACTTGCTGCATTATTATTAAAATAATTATTACAATAATAATAGACAATTAAAAATGCAGTAAAAAGAAGAAAATGTAGATATTTAAGCACAATAAATTAGTATAGGTGCATTAATAAAAAACATCAATTATCAGCAAATATAATTATATAATAGTATAATTATATTTGTTGAACAAATACATTTTAAAGCATTTGTTGGTGTAATGTATACACGTAATTCCACATTCAATCATAACTTTTTGACATTTCTTGTTAACTGTTGCGTAGTTTTTATTTGAAAATGGCGAAGAATTTATTCATCACTGCGTTTGGAAAAAGCGCTGCAGAAGCATGTTTCGATTTGTTCTGATAATATTGTATGTGAGTTTTGGGTCACATGATTTAAAGATAGTTATGTTAATGTTAGGAATCGTGAATGCAGTATATTAATATTAAATATGTATTTTTTATTTAATGAACTTTTTTTAAAACAAATGGCAAATGGGGCTGCACGGTACGGTGGTGCAGCAGGTTGTGTCGCAATCACACAGCTCCAGGGACCTGAGATTGGGGGTTTGATTCCCATTCCGGGTGACTGCCTGTGAGGAGTTGGTGTGTTCTCCCTGTGTCCGCGTGGGTTTCCTCCAGGTGCTCCGGTTTCCTCCCACGGTCCAAAAACACACGTTGGTAGGTGGATTGGCGACTTAAGTGTCCATAGATGTGAGCGTGAACCTATGTATGTATGTATGTGTGTGTGTGTGTTTGTGCCACCCTGTGAAGGACTGGCGCCCCCTCCAGGGTGTGTTCCTGTCTTGCGCCCAGTGATTCTGGGAAATGCTCCGGACCCATCGCGAATAGATGAATAAATGAATCTTGAGACTCCTCTCAAGTCCGGAGCCTGCCTGGAATCACTGGGTACAAGGAAGGAATGCATCTTGTGGGGGAGGGGGCGTGTCTACTACAGGGCAACACAGACTCACACCTAGGGACACTTTTGAGCAGCCAACCAGCATGTGTTTTTGGACTGTGGGAGGAAACAGGAGCACTCGGAGGAACCCCACATGAACACGGGGAGAACACACCAAACGCCTCACAGACAGTCGCCAGGAGCGGGGTTCCAACCAACCAGTGGAGCCAGGACCCTGGAGCTGTGTGACAGCTACACTACCTGTTGCATGTTTGCATCCACTGAAATTATAGTGATAAATTATAAAGGGTGTATACAGCTATTGGACATATGGTGGAACTACTCTATATCCCTTTGCCGGGTCAGCTGACCTGAATTGCCTGAACGTACCGGGGTGCACCCGTCCCCAACATGTAAGTTCACTGTTTAAACATGAGCTCCTCTGTAAAACACATACACACCGGAACACTGTGTGGGGATCAGTAACAAGTATAGACTGCCAAGGTGACGGGTTGTGCTTGTGTGTATACAAATAGGTGTTTTTGTGTGTGCATGTGTAAGCAAGAATCCGTATGTGTGTGTGTGTGCGATCGATCTTCTTCCTATGAGTAATGGTATTTTGTGTTGGCAGGTGCTTCGGCAGCACAGCTCTAAAAAAACAGCCCCATATTTCCTGCCTTACACACCATGCAAATGCAATCAATATCCTTCACCTGACTGTCAGTATTTGGGGTGTGTTTATAAGTGTATGTGTGTGTGTGTGTTAACAGGATATATGTCAATACTGCCGTAGTCAGGAACTGTGATGGGTCCAGACTTATAAAAAAACTGTATATCAACCAAAACATAATGACCACCTCCTTGTATCTACACTCACTGTCCATTTTATCAGCTCCACTAACCACACAGACGCACTTTGTAAGTCTACAATTACAGAGTGTAGTCCATCTGTTGTTCTGCATACATTTTAAAACCTCATTTCACCCTGTTCTTTAATCGAAGGACCAACACAGAGCAGGTATGATTTGGGTGGTGGGTCATTCTCAGTGCTGCAGTGACACTGGCGGGGTGATGTGTTAGTGTGTGGCACTGATAGGAGTGGATCAAACACAGCAGTGCTGCTTGAGTTTATAAAGCCCTCAGTGTCACTGCTAGGCTGAGAATAGTCCGCCTCCTGCGTCCACTGATGAAGGACTAGAGGAAGACCAACACAAACTGTGCATCTTAACATCTACAAGGGCGACCAAAGAGAGGTGTGTCTAACAGAGTGAACAGTGGGGGGACGCTGTGTTTAAAAGCTCCAGCAGCACTGCTGTGTCTGATCCAAGTCTTGGTTTGTTCAAAACATTAAAAATGGCACAAAAATAAGACACTGGGTCAGCGTCAACACCAAGGATGGGGAACATAGTATTCTCTGTAAGTAGTGTGGTGAACACTGCATTCGCAGCAGCGTGAAAAGAAGCAGTGCCTTGTTTACCATATCTCAGGAAGCTTGCCCTAGCCTTCACACCTCCAGGTTGGTAGAACCATTGGAGCCATTGTCCTTCTGCCCTTTAAAAACATGCCAGTGGTCAGGAGCAAGTGGGCTATGTCACTAGGATATCCATACAATGGTGATGTTTGGGACTTGTTTGTGTATCCTCTCCAACACACAAACACACACACACACTCAAAAACGCCCACCACACACACTCACACTCTCACACAGGACCCGCGAGAGTAGCTGGAGTCATTCAATTACTCCGCTATGAGTGTGACTGTTATTCCCAGAGACGCTCCTGATTTTAATTCCATTTATGCGTAACTAAACGACGTTTAAAATCACATTTAAATGATGAATTGAGATACACGCTCGCCGGTAATCTAATCAGCCGCAGTGTGTGTGTGTGTGTGTGTGTATGTGTGCACGCGCATGTGCGTACACGCCTGGCTTGGCGTGTGTGTGTGTGAGTGTTTTACATCGTAACTCAATAAAGCCACTTTTTGATTGAGAGCTCATTAATGCAAAATGATCTGTCTCTCGTGTGACTGACGCTTAATTTGATGTCTGGCGCTTGGCAAAGCCGCGTCTAGATTGGGTTAGGTGCGTTTATGAATATTTATGGTCGGGGTTATGGGAAGGAGGGTGGGTTTTATATTTATATATATATATATATATATCTCAGAAGAAAAAAATGGTGTCGTAAAACTGAACCAGCTGGGCTCAGTATTAAATACCAGAGTGTGACTTCTGTTCTGTCTGATGCTTGACTGTGAAGGTCCATTCACACACACACACCCTTTCTGAATGACTCGCTTAAAGCAGCACTAGGCCGTATTTTCACATTGAAATTACAGCTTCATAATCATTGCACGGATTCACTGACCTGTAATAGGGAGAAAAGAGCCTCTGTTGTTGCTGCTCCGGGATCAGCACTGTTGAAACTGCACTGTGTACTTTTGGAAGAGGGTAGGAAAACACTCCACTCCCCTTACCTAAAGTTCCTTTAAAAAAATTTGCAGTCACCAAGTTGTGCTCATTTAAACAAGCTAGCTTCTTGTGTTATATGCAACACCTCCTGCTTAGATCAGTTTGGTCATATCCCTGAGGTACACCTCCCCAGAAATATAACTACGTGTCTCACCAACACAGACCACAACAACTGTGACTGGTCCGCAGTCTGACAAACATGCTGCTTTCCTAGAATTACACTCTGTTCCATTCAGTGCCCTACTCCCTAAAAAGTGCACTTTACAGATGATAAAACTAATACTACTACACCACTGCATTGTGTACTATCATGTAGAGGAAGATATTTGTAGTTCAGCCCTAGTGTTGTGCTGATGTAAACACATCGCTGGGCACCACACACTCACCCAATCACTCACACACTCACTCTGTGATGTCCTCATGGTTGGCTGCAATCAAATCCTCACAGTAATGTTCCTGTATCTAGGGCCAGGGCTGTTAGCTGATTTTACTGGGCCACAAAATGTGAGCGAATGAGGAAAGAAGAGTGTGAACTAGAAGTAATAGACGTGATAGACAGAAGCTAGAAAAAAGAGGAGGCTGAGGAGGTTGGAAATGAAGAGACACAGAAATAACGCATTTGATATTGTAGCGGATTGGGAATCTGACATTGCGGTTAAAAACAACTGTAAAAAAATACGACAGCCGGTGGGGGGAGACAGGGAATGACAGGATTAGGGGAGAGAGAGAGAGAGAGAGAGAGAGAGAGAGAGAGAACCTGCAGTGAACAACAGAATAAAAAGAAACAGAGCAGCCAGAATGGAGAGCAGTGGGATTTTTTTTTTATTTATTTCACTGACATCAAATTTCCCTTTTCTCTCAAAACCCCTGACAAAGATTCATTCTCTCACACGCTCTCTCTCTCTCTCTCTCACACACACACACACTCACACACACACACACCAGCACACAGTGACAGAGCTGGTGAAAGAAGGGACCAAAATAACAACAGAAAGCACGGACGCATCAGAAAAAGTTGGGACGGGGGAAAGTTTTGCGACAGTCTCCAGCACGATAACGCAACCAGTTCAACAGCATTAAATATTCACCACTTTTTTTATTTTAGTCAGCGCTGCCTTATATTGATTCAGGGAGCTGATACTACACGGAGGATGAAACATTAATGCCTTTAATGTGAGAGAGAACCTGCTTATGAGCGCAGATATTTTTGTATGTGCAGGGCGTTCTTTCCCGTAAGCACTGTCAAAATGGGAGGGGGAGTAGGCTGAGGGGGCGGGGCCAGAGATACATACAAATGGCCAGCTAGGCTGGGAGTACATGGGGGATGGCCCTCTGTATTTTAGGGATGCACCGATATGGGAATTCTGGGCTGATGTCGATATCTGATATCATGGAATGTATAATAAATGTAACATTTATTTGTATAAAATATCACATTTATTTAGATGGTCCTTTCAGAGACTGGTCACAGATTTAAAATCTATTTTAAAATAACAGATCTATGAAAGTAAACAAACAAACAAATAAATACATAAATAAATGTTTTTCACCATCGTCAGAATTTTATTTTATTTTTTAAATTTTCATTCTGTTTTTTTTTTTTTTCAAAAACGCAAAATAAAGGTGTCAGCAATTATTGGTTTAAAATATCATCTAAATAAATAAATAAATACAAGAATAATAATCACAGCATCTGCCCAATGTCAATAATTTACAGAAACAATTATCTGCCAATACCTATATTATTCAGATATAATCGATCTTTACTACTCATACAGCAGGGTGAGCATCTAGTAGGTCCGTTAGATTCGGGAGTTAGGAGTCTCCTCCAAGCGTATTGAGCCTGACAGTAATAATGAGTCTTCTGGGGGAGAATAAAGAAAGAGGAAAGTAGATGATGTTGCTGAGCTGTTCCTTTAAGAGTGGAGGTGGAGTGAAGATCTGTATAGCTGTGTAGGAGGAAGTGTGTGTGAGAGAGAGAGTGTGTGTGCGTGCGCGCGCATGTGTGTGTGTATTTCTGGCTTTGGCTGGCAACTCTTCTGAAGCCTGCTGTAGCCCAGATGCTAAGTCTGGACACCAGTGAGTCAGGAAGTGCACACTCACACACACACACACACACAGAGAGAGTGTCCTACACACACTTTACAAAGTCAATCATTAAATGAAATCATACTCCTGGTAAAAATGCAATGCAAAGTCTATGTGTGAGGTCATGAATAGGTTAATGTGCGTGCTGGAGGAGAACCAGTAGAAAAGGTTAACTGCAGTGTTGGAGGAAATCCGACTGTGTGTGTGTGTGTGTGTGTGTGTGTGTGTGTGCCATAAACTGGGTCACACATCTCTTTTTCATGAACCAAAGTGCTGGTCTCCCACATCGTCGCCACCAGCAACCCATTGTCTCTCTCTCTCTCTCTCTCTCTCTCTCTCTCTCTCTCTCTCTCTCTCTCTCTCTGTGAATTATTTTATTTACTAAATCATTCAAGAAACGATTCAATTCTGTAACATCAAAGCTTTCAATACTGTATGTAGCATGGGGAAGAAACTGATGTGAATCATGTGAGTGATTCGCACTCGAACAGGTAGTAATCTATATAGCACTGCCACCCCAAAATCAAAGATGTTCTTACACCTCCGACACAGGCTCAAGCTGTAAAGGGTGGGCATATTTTCCACAGACAAAGTTGACCTGGGTCCTATGAAATCCATTAAACACACCCCCGATTATTTATTCACATATTTTTACAATTTTTTTATTTGTTTGTTTTGTTTTCAATACCTACAACTAAAGAAACAACAGCAAAATAACACCTTTGTGGTTATTGAGATTGATTTTAGAATTTATTTATAGGAAAAACAGTTTAATAAAATATAAAATAAATCCAGGGAGCGTATGTTATAATGCTAAAGACTTCATATTCGTCCTAGCACTGGGCAATTAATTTTAAATTAACGGAAACCCACATTCAGAACTTCTAATCTAATCCTGCCTATATTGATTTAATTACATTTTTAAAAATTCACGTACTGTCCCCTTAAAAAACACGTGATACATGTAGATCAGATATATATACCACGGTATTTAAAAATGTGGCCGGCATTAATGACGTGTGTGTGCTGTGTCAAATTTCTGTTCTGTGTCTTTAAGAACATGGCCAAACATTTTTGTGCATTTCAGTGAGCCACAGGGAGGGGGCGCTGGGTAAGCTCACTGACTGGAAATGTCACAGTCTGAAAACAAATCGAAAAAAAAAAAACAAGAGAGAGACACTGCCCACCGCAGCTGTGAGTTTAGCGCTGAGCTTGGGTTAAGAAATGAAAACTGAAAAAAAGACCCATCACTCGACTTTCCGCTCACAGGTATGAGGCTTTATCCTCTAATTATGTGTGTTTGAGCCTCAGTTCGCTGGAAAAAGATGTGCTGTGGTGTGCTAAACCAAGTGCCTGTTAGCGCTAGCTCTCCTTCTAAACAGCGTAGAACTGTCTTAGTTCACTCATTTTTGAAATTTTCTCTTCCTCTAAAACCAGTTGGTGATATTTGTTCTCTAAGAAACTTAAACTTATATTTGTTTTATCGTCAACACGTGTATTGGTGTGCACTGTCGGGCTGTGCTGACAAACACGCAGAAAACCCTTCACTTGATTTTGTGCAGAGATATAAGGCTCAGTGCAGCTCAACAGTGTACCCCACACACATCCACACCCTCCGCACGGTAATAATGTATACTTTGATACATTTTTGAGACTGTTACTGTGATACCGCCCCCATCCCTAATCCCAGCTTTAATATTTTGAGCATATTTACAGCACAAGCCTTGTTGTTGCACTATGAGGGCATAAAAAATAATCAATCTTAATCAAGGTAAAATGTTCAATTAATCGTGCACTATTCACCCTAATGAGTTTTCTAACCCACACTGGCCTCACATCAGACCAGAAGACGCAGGCAGTGGGCATGCAGATGTAAACAGAAGCAGGGAGGGCGAGTGTGTGTCTGGATGAGGCTAATGTAGTTAGCTATTATATCACTTCCTAGCCTACTGCTTGCTTTGCGGAAATCTTAGAGCCTATCTGACAAAACCAGCATAGAAAATGTGTTAGACATCCTTTAACTACAAAGTAGGCAACACCAGGGAAAATGTGAACGACATACACCCTGATCTGTATAAAAAGCTTAAAGGTGACATGCTAGTGAAGTTAATGGCTACACTGGGGAAACTGACTATGTGTTAATTAATAGAAATGTTCTGCTGTGAATTTAACTGGTTTTGCCTCAGGGATTAGAGGCTATTTATACAATGTTTTTAGAAACCATTTCCAAAGGTAAAGAGACATATTGAAAAATGTGTTTTAATACAAGAATCTGTGATATATATATATATATATATATATATATATATATATATATATATATATATATATATATATATATATATAATGTTATGTTTTTTTTGTTTGTTTTTTTTAGATTAATTTAAAGGCTAAGCACCAGCTCTATGAAAGTGTCAAATAAATAACTACAGTGGAATTTGAGTTCCTAACTTGTGTTTATTGATAGTCAGAAAACACGTTGGTCCCCCCCCCCAACGGTGTTCGGAAACTCTAATAGACGTCTTGCCTGTAACGTAGATGGTGGACAACAACTCTAGAAGTTGCACTTAATTTAATGCAAAATGACGAAAAGGTGTGTTGTTTTTGGCTGCAATCATTCAATGTACAGTGGGACATCAGTGCACAAATGGCCCAAAGATCCCAAAATATCTAGAAAATGGACTAAATTTGTCAACTTTAAACGTGCACTTTGGAAAGGACCATCCGCTCACTCCATTATCTGTAGCTCATTTCACTGGCGCTTTTCCAACAATATGGGCATGTAAGGACACCAACGAAAGGTGTTCAAGAGCCTCTGTAACATGGAGGTAAACAGGGTAAGGACACTTACTTCGCCTGTTTTAGTTGGTGTTAGTTACCGTTAGCTTGACTTGCTAAACTCGGTGGCTCAGATTATACTCGGCTACGTAGCTGCACTACGGAGGTTTATAGTGTCGGATGAATTCGAGTTTAACTTCGATCACATTTACAAGAATAACAGTACCTCTAAATTTGAGTGTAGCTTATTGCTAGGCTATTGTCATGAATAATGTTGGTTATTTAGCTAGATAGATACTGTCATAACAGTCAGTCATAACGGTGTTTTACCGTGGTGTTGTTCAGCTGTTGTCCACCAGTGACGTCACGGTTGCGGTCAAGAATTTCTCAAGAATTTTTAGAGCTCGGGTTTTTCCGTCAATTTAATACAATTTTCCGTTTTAAATGAAATTAAGCGTGCTATTTTCATTTTAATTCATACTTATATATATCAGTAACTAAACTAATGTGAAATATTCATGGAGGTCCATTAAGTGTTGCTTAGCCTTTAAAGGAACACTAGCTAAGATTTTTTGTTCCGGGGCTCCTCCTACAGTCAAAGAGTGTGATTGGTTTTTAGAGTACTGTCCTGACAACAAGGTGGATGGTTGCCATAGTACAGTTATTGCAGTGCTGAGCCCAGAGTACCAACGTCAGGGGCTCTATTCCTCGGCTTGGCCAACCCCCGTGGTTGACGATAATTATATTCTTGGCGATATGACAAAACACTGAAGAAAAAAAAAAAAAAAAAAAAAAAAAAATATATATATATATATATATATATATATATATCCAGTTAATATTTAATATATATAAATAACATTAAAGGCGTTTTTAATTTTTAACATAATACCATGGTTTTTTGTACATCTGATATTTTGTAACCAAACCACCTCCACGAGTCAAGTTTTTGGAGCAAACCACTTTCCACCGTACTAAACTGTGCCTAAAAGACGTCATTGGGCAAACAAGTCAGAATATCACTATTATCACGATACTGATTTTATTGATCATTTTAAAAATTATGACAATATTATTGCGAACGATACGATATGGCACAGCCCTAGTCCACACCAAAATCCAGCGACTTCTGAATTGAAAGATGAAACTCGACTCTGTATAGTCTAGGTTTGTGATTGTCATAAGAAGTTGCGGTTGCTGTAGTATGGTAGTTGTGTTGCACTATTTGCATAATTACATTATGTGTGGCTCCTGGTAGTAATGTATTTGTTTTTCTGGCTCTTTGTGTCTGATTGTTTGGCCACCCCTGCTCTATTCTCTCTTTCACAGATCAGCGAAGCATCACTATGATTCTGAAGCTGTAATGTGAAGGTAAAAATACTACCTACTCTTCCTTTAAATTTCAGAGCTGAGATTTAAAATGGAACAATGGGTTTCCAGTTTCATCTCGAATTATGAATGCCATTCTGACTTTTCATTCTCACATCAAAGAACTCTCCGTCACTCTTCAGGTTCTACCAGTTACCAATACACATGTGCCCCACATTCCTTTATTCACCTTTTATAATTGCTTCATCCTCATCCAAGTCAAGGTAGGTCCAAAGCCTACCCAAAAATCACTAGTTGTTTTGCCGGAGCACAAGTGTGACAGTGCGCCAGTCCATTACAGAGGGGATGGGAGACATTGAGGAATTAAATCAAGCATTCTTAGGGTGTACCCATACTAGGCAATCCGTACATAGCATGCTCAGGCATGGTACACTGAAGTACTTGAAGAGGTGGTCCCAGGCACGGTTCAGTGATGGCTGACCAAGCCTAAGCATGGAACTTGAACACAACGTCAATGATAAGTGACTCACTGTAAACAAACTTGGTCTATCACTGAGCTGCAGGGTTTGCTCGAATTGCTGTGGGTTCAAGTCCCGCTGCGGGTGACTGTCTTGTGAGGAGTTTGGTGTGTTCTCCCTGTGTCCATGAGGGTTTCCTCTGAGTGCTCCGGTTTCCTGCCACGGTCCAAAACCACACGTTGGCAGGTGGTTTGGTGACTCAAAAGTGTCCATAGGTGTGAGTGTGTGTGTCATCCTGTGAAGGACTGGCGCCCCCTCCAGGGTGTATTCCAGCCTTACACACAATAACTCCAGATAAGCCAGAAAGAAGAGTCATGAATTTCAGTGTTTTGTAAAAATCCCGTAATTCATTCATAGTTGTTATGGGTTGTCTATCCTATATATTTTAATATTTTTTTGAAAATCGAGATATTCAATAAATGATGAGTGTTTTTTAGCTGTGGATTGTGTAACTCCTCCACCACCCAGCGTGCATCCTAAATGAAGTATAATGGAAGGATATGAAAGCCTGCTCAAATCTGTATATTTGCAACCACATCATGCAAAAGAGGTCACATTCTTTCTCTCTCCCTGTGTGCATGTATGTGTGTGTTTTGAAGGTCTAAAACTCCTTCACTCACCTGAAAGTAGATCTGGAGTGATGTAATAATTTTCTTTATGCAAAGGCACACAGCAGAATCCAGTTGACACTTGCTGCAGTAACAGCATCTACTGTACTTTAGATAAGGTTTCGCAATAAATGTTGGACGATTGCTGTGAGGATTTGACTACATTCCACCCCTTAAAATGTGCACCGAGATCAACAGAGATAAACTGAGACGAACTGATAAACAATTATTCAGCAACGCCATTCCCTTTAGCCTCACCCACTCTCCTGCCAGTGACTCACTCCAACTGAGACCAGCAGCTAATGTTCTGTGTTCAATTAGGTCCTATACAGGTTATTTTTTAAATAAATAAAGCTTTATTAATGCCAGCAGTGTTTTAAAAAAATATCCACATCTACTTGAAAATGCTAAATGATTCCAGAATTCCTTTATTTTCTGTATGTTTTACTTTTATTTTCCAATCTTTCTCTCTCTCTCTCTCTCTCTCACACACACACACACACACACAGCATGAGATTCTGAACACACTCTGCTAATGTAAACAGAGCTGCGCGGCTCACAGTTTGATGGCAGTGTATTCCAAAAGCTCTGACAAGCTAATGTTACACTGACAACCTTGTAACATTAGAACGTTTTGGAAAACCTCTGTTTTCAGTAACCTACAACATCGTTTGCTTGTGAACAGGAGCCAACACGCAGACAACAGTTGTGTAGACCAAGCCTCAAACTGAAGCTGCTGTGGATTTATGGTACACTCCCAGAAAAAGTAAATAAATAATAAAAAAACAAACAAAAAAAAAACTCCATAGTTACATTATTATCTACAATTATAAAAGAATATGGTACAATATTGTTCCCGAATCTGGATCTGTGACGTCTCAGTATGTTATGGTACGGCCAGGCAATGGTCCAGCGCAAGCTATGGACTGGAATATGGATCATAAGTGTCAGGATCAGATCTTTCTGTTCGATATCCGATTAAGTGAATGTCATCTGCATCTGATCTAAGACTCATATAGGATCGGAACAGGCCCATCTCTAATATTAATGTTGAAAATCTAGAGTAGTTCACCTTTAAGATAAGCGATGCTGTATGATCCCAAAAGTGTCCATCAGCACAGTCCCACCACTCCACTGAACAAAGCTGTGGGGCTTTACACCCCTCTAGCCATCCCTTGTTATTGAGTATATGACTGTAGGTTCTGGACATTACACAATGTTGTCAGTAGTGGGTGATCCTTAAAGTAGCTCATTAATGGGGGCATTCAAAATGTTTGGACACACAGTGTATGAAAGACTGCATGTGGTTCAATAATCAAAGTTAATCTGATTGACTGTGTTTATTAGGCTGCCGAGGGGGTGAAATCATATTTACTACACAGCACACACACACACACACACACAAGGTCTCTCACCCCTGCTGAGACATAAAAGTGTGAGCGCCTTTAGGAACACGCACAGCCAGAGGTGTAAAGCTGGCAGCCTTGCTTTATTTTTCTTTATGTCTATAACTTCTTTCCTCGTTTTCGTTTCTCGTCCCAGTGACACATCTGTTCTTCATCTCCGGCGTCCTTCTATCAGCTCCTATTCATCTCCATAACGTCTCCCTCCTCCCCTCCTCCTCTACCTCTTCCACCTCCTCTTCTACTTTTGCCTGTCCACCCTCTCTCTCTCTGCCTCTCTTTTACTTCGTCTCACTTTCCCACTCTCTCATATTCTCTGGTTTTTGCCTCTCTATCTCTGGATATTTCTCTCAGTTTATCACACTCTTTATTTGCCCCTCTCTCTCTCTCTCTCTCTCTCTCTCTGGGTTTGTCTGTGTGTCTCTTGTTTTTTTCTCTCTTAGTCTGTTTTGTCTCTGTTTCTCTCTCGCTTTCTTATTCTCTCTCTCTGAAGACTGAGGATGCACAGGGACAGAGACACATGTCAATGACCTCACTGTGCTGATCAATGCCCCACCAGAGAGAGACAGAGATGCAGAGGGAATAGGAAGGAGAAGAGGAATGAGAATATGTGCAAAAGCTTACAGACACCCCCCTGTGTAACTTCTGAATTCAGCTTTTTTAAAGTACGCACACGGTGGACAAAGATGTTCAGCTGTCCTCGTCTCGAGTGGATCAGACACAGCAGTGCTGCTGGCGTTTTTAAAGCCCTGTGTCACTGCTGGGCTGAGAATAGCCAGCAGCGTCCTGTGTCCAGTGATGAAGGCCTAGAACACAATCAACAAAAACTGTGCAGCAACAGATGTGGTAAAAGAAAACTCTAGCAGCACAGCTGTGTCTGATCCTCTTGTACCAGCACAACACTAACACACCACCACCACCACGTCAGTGTCACTGCTGCACTGAGAATGATCCACCACCCAAATCTGCTCTGTGGAGGTCCCGACCATTGAAGAATAGGATGAAATGGGGTATGAAACTATGCAGAGAAACAGATGGACTACAGTCTGTAATTGTATAACTACACAGTGCTCCTCTATGGACAGTGGAGCTGATAATGGACAGTGAATGGAGATCCATGGATTGGTCAGTGTACACAAACATGACTCTTTTGATAGCAGATTGGCTTGTTTAGGGTTTTTCCAAGTGTTTATGGAGAAAATTAACTGGATTTTAACTTCTGGAATCAGAGAAGTAGAAAATGTGGGTGGTCACTTGTGAGCGCTATAGGACCTTAATGCAGTAATGGGACGGGGTCGCACTCCACAGAATAGGGGATTAGAAGGTGTCCAAAAACATTTGGCCACAGGGTGTATATGGGGACATCCCTAAGTGAGATGGAGGAAGAAACCTGTTGGAAACACTGACAGCTGGAAACATCTGGACAAACCTTTCCCCAGAGAAAGATGGAGAGAGAGAGAGAGAGAGAGAGAGAGATGCTGAGACTATAGCTTGTGTAGTCTCATTAAATAACAAGTTATTTTTTTACCGGCACTGACACACACGCACACACAGGAGTGGAGAGGCCATTTTTCCTCATTTACTACAAAATACAGCTACACTCAAAACAATGTCATCCTTCAAAATGGCATTCTGCAGGTGTGTGTGTGTGTGGGTGTGTGAGTGTGTGTGTGTGTATGAGCGTGAAGGTGATGAATAGTGAGGTCTGATTTGTGCTGTACGTGTCAGTGCAAGGATGAACAGCCAATTAAAATGCCAGCCTCACTTTCTTCATTCATTCATGGTAAAGTGGAGTGTGCTGCTAATATGCCCTACCCCAAACACACATATTGGTTCTGCTATACTTACAAGGACCTCTATTGAAATTATGACCACTGTAGCTATTTAATGCTACACCTACACCTAACCCTAAGCTTAACCATGACCTCAGTAATCAAAAGTAAATCATTTCACTCTTTTAGCTTTTCACATCAAAGTACCAATATTGGTAAAAAGACATTAGAATGTGAGAGTACCATCAAATCCTCCTCAAAATGTAATAAAATGTGATACAGCCCTCAAAAAACACAAGCGTATACACACACACAATATATATACTATATATATATATATATATATATATCTGACAATCATATCGCTGTGATTCATTTTTAACTAAGCCATAGCTAATCTATTACGCAATTTAAATCTCATAATATATATATATATATATTGTACTTACTTTTTATGTGTATTTATTGAATTACATTATCCCTAGATTTCATTTTTCAAGATGTAGTAAACCCTATACACTCACACCAGGGCTAATCAATGTAAAATTGATTCACCTTTTAGCCCAGTTGTAACAAAATGACTACTGCAGTTGTGTTATGCTATCACACCCCACACAATTGGGCTGTTTATTTTTGCTATGGATGGACTGTTAGAAATTTCTGGCTAGAAATGTTACATGATTCAGAGCTCCTGCTATATTTATATTTTTGTTATAATTATAGTATATTAGAGGGGAAATATTTAGGGAAAAAAAATACTTCTTCAGTGCATGTGGAGATCTGGAGTCTACCAACCCTCACACTGTAAAACAAGACCACCCAGTCAATTTTCTGTTATCTGCTTTTTTCCTAAGTATATTAAGAAACCAGAAATGAACACTGCTAGTGCTAGACTTAGCCAGACATCGGGGTGTACAAAATGGCCGCCTACTTACTATTCACTACATACCTCACTATAACATGCACCATTATAAGAAAATTAATTCAAGAGAGTAGTGAACGATTCTACCACATGTCTGTTTACATATTAGTGTGCGGGGTAATGCAGGGTCCATTGCATAAACACTAGAAGCATCAAGCCACCAGTCCATTATAACCACTGAGTCTAACGGCACACATGAGAAGAGCCTGAATCTTCTGTTTCATGAAGTAACTAATAAATATATTACACTACTACAAAATAGCAGACCTCCAAAATAGTGCACCATATAGTGACTACGGCATAGTTTCTGATACAGCCCTACTCTTTATGAGAGAATGCCTCAGAGTGAAAGGATCTCATTTATGTCTCATACAAAGAACTGTGCTCTTTGTTCAGTACAGTGTCCCTGCCAGTGCACCCAGGCATTGGGATTTACACTAGAGTGCCCTCTAGCGAGCTGAGTTGGGACTAAATGTGATGTGCAAACTTTGCAGAGCACTGATTGGCCAGAGAGTCTTTTCAATCACAACTGAATACAGACCTCCAGCACAGACTAGCCATTTGAAAAATCAGCAAGCCACAATAGAGATCACATTTGCTTTTATTTGAATCACAACAGCAGCTTATAAAATTATGCCATGGTCTTTTGAAGAGGCTCAAATGTTCCTTGGATTGGTAGCAGACAACAGATTCCAGCGAGAACTGGGCCGTGCCAAAAGAAACTACACTGATCTGTCTGCAACCGCGACCCTGAAAAGGACAAACGGATAAGATATATGTATGTAGGTATTATCTGTCTGCACAGATGCATGAGTAACTCCTGTTCAGTCCCAAAAAACAACAACATGAGAATACAAGATGAGTGAACAACACCAATGATTTGTTGTGGTTTCCAAAGCTTGCACTTCTGGTTAGTAACAGTGTTTTGGAACGTCAATGGCAACATTTTGGGTCAAAGCCGTTGTAGTGGAAAACCAACCCAGTACCAGGTACCAAACTGCTAGTAGAGTAGAGTAGAGTAGAGTAGAGTAGTGTAGAGTAGAGTAGAGTAGGTACCATGCAATGGAAAAGTGACAACAGAAAGACTACTGTAGCCGTCTAAAAGCTACAGCCTCCTGTATCTCAGAACACAGCTTACAGTAGCTTTTGGCAGAAAGACCCTGAAAAACAAGATGCTTAAGCTCACTTTTCTGAGTGGCTTTATTAAAAACAATTATTCAGAGGTCTTACATATTAAAATATTACATTTGACTGAAATGCCTATGCCCACAGGCAGGAGTAGATGATGTTGCAACCTAATGCACACGCTCACAAAATCCTGACAGTCACTAAGAGACGATGGCAGGAAGTTTACAGAGAATCTGACCTTACATTTACCTCAGTTAGCCCATCTGCTGTGTCTGTGTGTGTGTGTGTGTGCCCAATATGTGATGACTGGATAGAACTGAGGAGCACAGACTAATAGGTAACTAAACCCCAGAAGGCAGTGATTATGTGTATGTGTTTACATACACCAGGGAATACTGTGCTCCTTATATATATATATATATTTCTTGGAGATTACATTGTTGGCTAACTTCAGGCCACAAAGGACAGAGAATATCCAGACACATACAAACAAAAACGTCTACACACTGCATCGCTATAATGTCCAACCTGAGAAAACCGCATGGGAAAAACACAAATTCTGTCTGCAGTTCCAACTCTAAAAACTTTACATCCATGTCCACGCTACAGTCAGACCAATATATTGACTGGCTGATTATATCAGTTGATGTTATACTTGATACTATAATATACTATAATATTAATAAAACAACAACATTTCTTCATAGTAACATAGCTAGACCAGTGGCGGTTGCTCTAAGACTGCAAGGGAAGCTCAGCTTCCCCTAAAATGTAAAAAGATAAGTGATCAAATATATACTCTTGGGTGTACATGTCATTGAATAAATATGCACTACAACGCGCTCAACTTTTGTTCAGAATCAGCTTCTTATCACTGGTAAAGACGCGGCTTTCCCGCAGCTTCGGAGATTTAAACGCTCAGCGTCCACAGAGTTCAAAGCGAAGCAGCGAAGTGCAGCAAAATGAGACGAGCCATTGGATAAATGCTGGGCTTTGTCCCGCCCATCGGACGCTCAGCGTCTCTGGGGGTCTATGGGGCAGTGGGCTGGCCTCGGCTGGCCCGGACGCTCAGCTTCTGCATGATGATTGGATGATCTGTCTGAGGCTGAATCCTTTTTTGATTGACAGCGAAATGAGCGAATCAGCGATCCTTTGGTGTAAAGATCCGTGGGAGCACAGGCGGACACATTTCACATGGGCCAAGGCCGTTTAAGCAGCCTAGCTCTGCTGGCCATTGAGAGGACACTAGTCAAGTCCCTGGAAAAGACGCCTTGTTGGTACGACAGGGTCACAGATCATTTTCTTGAAAAGGAACGGAGGGTAGAATCTACGTATAAATAAACCGACACATTTTATGATGTAGGCCGAAATTGAGCTTCCCCTCCTAGAAAGACCAGCATCCGCCACTGATCTAGACCCACCCAAATAAGCTCTTCCATCATTTAGGACTTCAGGAGCTGAACAGAAGGCATTATGCTAGATTAAACGGAAAATAATATTATTTAGAAATTACATTTTCAGTGCATATGCATATTAATTTAGGGATCTGGAGCTTCTAGCAACCCACAAACTATGAAATAAGACGACTGTAGAGACATAAGAGCACTGATTATTTATGCAGAAAGCAAGAATGAAGTAGAAAAAGAACTGAGTGAAAACAGCTAAAAACCATAATTTTTGCTCTCCACTCCTGTGCACTCACGGTGCAGTGAAAAGTGGCTTATTGTCATTTAAACGAACAGTGGCTGAAAGCTTTTGTTTACTTATTTATTTTTTCATTGTGCAAAAACCAGCCGCATGACTCATACGTAGTTTTCACTTCGCTGAACTGTGCTGCGATATTGTAGCAAACAGCCCTGTCTGTCACCACATTCTCACACACACACACACACACACACACACACAAAAGAGAAAAATGTCAAATCCTGAGTGACAGTGATGGCATGAGAAGCAAAGGATTATGGGTGACTGAAGCCTCTCAAACAGCAGGGAGCATCTAGAGAGTTTGGGTGTTTGGGTGTGTGTGTGAGAGTGTGTGTGTGTGTGTGTGGGTGTGGTCATTTGGCAGGTTGTGACAGAATTCACTATATGGCCTCCTATGTTATTTCATTTTATTTTTTATATTTTTGGAGGGGCCATTTCAAAACCGATTTCCAACAATTGGACACAGCTTTTAGGTCCCTCAGGGTTCTGGGACAAGAGCAATCAACATGAAAAAAATGAACAGTCTGCCATATATATATATATATATATATATATATGTGTGTGTGTGTGTGTGGTGTTTGTGTGTGTATAATAAGACATCAGATGTCAGCCCATTCTAAATCTATATATACATAAATATTGAGTTGGTCCCCACTTTGCCGCTGAAACAGCTTCCAGGTTTTGAAAGTTTGTGTATGGGAATTCTTGCCTGTTCATCCAACAAAATTAGTCAGATCAGACACTGATGTTAGATGAGAAGACCAAGCTTACAATCCCCATTCTAGTTCATCCCAAACGTGTTTGATTGGGATGAGTTCAGAGTTCTGTGTGGCCTTGTGAAGTTTTTCCACCCCGAACCAATCTATCCATGCTTTATAGACTTTGCTTTGTGCACAGGGGCACAATCATGTTGCAACAGAAGAGAGCGTTTCCTAATGTGTACCCACACAGTTGGACAAATACAGTTGTCAATAATGTCTTGTTAATATTTCTCGTCACTAAGCAACAGCATTATTTTACTGATCTGTTTAGGCTTTATTGAGCTCGATCTTAAGTTTGATTCTCTGTTTCCTCTAGGCATCAAGCTCACACTCCCTCCTCCCCCTTCTCGTGCCAGCCGTGATACATGTGAATATTCCCTCCAAAATGTAGCTTTGTAAATGTTTTTGTGATCTGACACTGCTGGCCACTGCTGCAGACTCTGCTGCACTGTTAAAAATAAAGGTGCTACAAAGGTTTCTTTGAGCGAAGCCATAGAAGAACCACTTTTTGTTCCTTAAAGAACCATTTCTGCTGATATGTTTAAATGATAAAGAAACTTAAGTGTTGTATTTTTAAACCTTTAAAAGGTTCTTCACACATGCATTTCTTAAACAAAATACAAATATTGTTCTTTATGGAACCAAAAGTGGTTCTTCTATGGCATTGCTGAAAAAGCTTTTGTACCACCGGTCAGGTGTCATCACGTCTCCACTTTCTGTATCTGTCATTTCAAATTAAAAGCCCTCTGCAGAGTTTTCATAAAAGTCTGTAGCAGCAGAAATAACTCTGCTGGACTGAGCAGAACGGTGGTTTTATTTGTTGTGACTGTAAATATTAAGCTACTCTAGCACTTCAAAATGGTACTGGGGTTATATTACTCCTTTTGAAATGTGCTATTTTTGCTACTGCAATACTGTACTAGGTGGAATTTATATGAGGTGTTTGTGAAGACACCTTTTGTTTACTTCGTTATAAAAAAAATAAACAGCAGCTTGGTGCAGGCAATTTCATTATTAATGCAAAATATTCAGTGTCAAGCAGATACACTGGGCTGATTTTAATAATTATAATGCACTGGAGCTGTATAGTGTACTTGAGGTGTAATATATTGTGTACTGTATGATTTAGGAAAATATACGTATTGTATTGGGACTCGGTATCAGCAGATATTCAATATTAAAAGACTCAGATCGAGACCCTAGTAAAACGGAACTTATTCATATTAGTTCAAAGGCTTCTCTAGAAGATAGAATCAGTCCACTCAATCTCTCTACTGGCGATGTTGTTGTGGCTCCTTCCAATAGAGTTCATAACCTGGGAGTTACATTTGATTCCAACATTCAACTTGATCTACATATTAACTCCTTTGTAATTTTTCCACTTAAGAAACACAGCAAATATCAGATCATCCCTCACTCAGTCTGCTGCTGAAAAACCCATCCACGCATTCATCTCAAACCATCTTGATCACTGTAACTCTGTCCTCCCTGGTATTAATTCCTCTTCCCTCCATAAGCTCCAGATGGTTCAAAACTCAGAAGCCCGCCTTCTTACCCACACCCACTCACATCAACACATTACACCTGTCCTTTATAATCATCAGGCTCCCTGTTAAATAGAGTATTCAGTTTAAAATCCTGTTACTCTCATACAAAGCCTTAAATAAGCTTGCCCCTTCCAACATCCCTTAGATCATCCACCACTGGCTGACTGTCCATTCCCTCTTCTAATCTTCACAGCCTAGGAGACTGGGCTTTCTCCAGAGTCGCTCCCAGTCACTGGAGCTCCCAGTCGCAGCTTAAAGCTTCTCCCTTGCCTTCAACCATCTCTGTGCTATAAATGTTTGTTTTTCATGTTTGTCTGTGGCTATATTAAAAATTGTAACTTGTAAGCCTCTTTGGGTTTTGAAAAGCCCAACTGTACATACATGTAATTTAATATTATTATTATTATTATTAAGTCCATTCCCAGTGGACACGTAAAGAACTGAGCAAAATACAATACTCAATACAAATCTTACACTTTTCTCCTTCATGATCAACAGGTTTTGGGGATTTATGCATGTTTCTTGCGATTTATCAGTGAAAATGATTTTAAGAGACAGCAAATGACGCAAACAACAGGCTATATTACATATTACAGCGTCTCATAGAGCACCCTGTGAAAACCATTTCCTGTCCTCCATTACACAGTGCTGTGATGTCATAGGCAAACAATTATTAGTTTTCAGGAGGTTAAACGAGGTGTGTGCACACTCCACATTTGGCCAACATGGTCAATGCCAAGTGCCAGCCAGAGGGGTATAAAGACCTCATCAGGAACAGCGGAACTGAGAAAGAGAGAGAGAGAGAGAGAGAGAGAGAGAGAGAGAGAGAGAGAGAGAGAGAGGACTAGAGACTGAACTAATCCCACACAAATGCCAAACATTTTGTTGTCACAGCAACGCTCCAGGTCTCTCTCTCTCTATCTACCCTTGTCCTCTATCTCCATCTATCCCTTACTCCCCACTCTTCAATCATTAACATTCCTTTAATTCCACCTTAAAGGATTCCACCTTAAGCTGCAGAATCCAACTTTAACAGGAGGCCTTTACCTAGGTGTCTGAGACTGTGTGTGAGGGAAATAAATCTATGGACTGTGATGCTGATGTGAATCATCCAGATATGACCAAGACACACAGCTGCTTAGCAACCTCCATAACCCTTTATAGAGCCACACACACACACACACACCCACACAAACCTCATCCTCCACAGAGCAGAAATATCACTGAATCGATCCTCAGTCGCTCAGTTGCTAACGGAGGTGCTGCATTCCTCTTTTTCTCCCTTGGCCTCCTTCAGCTAAGATTTCGCTGCAGAATCAGATGCAATCAATTACTTTCGGATAAACAGCATGGCCAAAAGTTTCCAGACACCTTGTCCAATGTTTCTTCCAAGTGTGTGGTATCAATAGGTGTCGTCTCCATTTGCAGCAGTAGCAGCTTATGTATGCTCTTCTGGTCTAGGCTATAGGACTGATCCCATTTCTTATTTTTACACCTACCCCTCATTTTTGAGTGTCCACTTGTCCTTTAGAATGGAGTTACAATGTATAGAGGTTGTAATCCTCCCCTATGAAATGGGACAAACCATTAAGAACCAGCAGCTTGGTCAGTCTGCAGTGATATCAGATGAACACTGCTGGACATTTAAAGTTAAATTTGGGCCTTATATGCCTTCAGACGTATTCAAAAAGCTGAATTCTGCTTTTAGTTGGTAGGTGTTTTTTCCCAAACTTTAAATCCACATGAAATGTTGCAGTAGCCTCAGGTGCCAGGATATAATTGCTTCACCAGTTAAGGTGGAACTGGAAATGTACTACCTAATTCTTAAGACATAAGCATAATACTAGCAATGATTTTTGATTGCTATAAAGGATATTACAGATTTTAAAGGAGAAAATACTTACAATATGTAGGGTCATGTAGCCCTAACACTTCGTCCTACCCTACCCCGCTAAGTGGTAGGGGCTAAGAGTGAAATGAAATCCCATAAACTTGTTGGTGGTAGATGATCTGTAGGATAGCTCTGAAACAGCTGCACACAAGCCTAAACACCCCATAACCATTTCAAGCACGAATATTTATTGTACAGACAGAGTTTTCAAACATCAGGTAAGATTTGTTTATTATTTATTATGGCTTCCCCTACAGTTGCAGAGTTTAATTCATTTATACAGCACTGGCCTGAAGTCAAGGCATAATGGAAAGGAAGGGTTGTGGTTTCCTACCCTTCTCCAAAAGTTACATAATGCAGTTTCTGCAGTGCTGATACCAGAGTTTCAACGACAGAGGATCTGTTCTCCTATTACAGCTCAGTGAAGCATTGCAATGATTTTAAAGCTGTAATTTTAAGGTAAAAATACTACCCAGTGTAAAAGCAGCCATTTTGAGAATGAAAAATGTTGATGTCTACCAAGATAGCAATGAATATTTCAGCCCAAATTCCAGTTCTCTTATGGCCCACATTTAGCATTGAATGGCAATGTTCACTCAGGGTGAGT
Organism: Hoplias malabaricus; assembly: GCF_029633855.1. Classification (NCBI taxonomy): domain Eukaryota; kingdom Metazoa; phylum Chordata; class Actinopteri; order Characiformes; family Erythrinidae; genus Hoplias; species Hoplias malabaricus. The sequence goes on along the minus strand of NC_089801.1, from coordinate 14,746,296 downwards.
CTAGCTGTCTTAACTCAGCCACAGGTCCACTGGTCAAATCGATATTGGGCCCATTTGCAAGTGCCAAAAGTGGGCACAAAGGTGGCACAGGTTAGACCCAAGTGTATATGCAGCCTGGGCAGTGCACTGGAGGTGTCCAGTCAGTGGAAGTACAAGCTGGACTCAGAAAGTTGACCACTATGTGAAAGCACCAAAGTACAAGGTAGGTGTTACTAATAGACTTACCCATGAGTGGAGGTAAAAGACTGAAGGCTGATGGGAGTGTGCACAGCTGCAATGCACTCTTGATTACATGATCATTTGAACTACACACTTGTAGTTTTCAGCTTCATAGGAACATGGCCTGGAGAAAAAGGCGCGTCCAAAAACAAAGCGAGAGGCATCTCTCAGAATCAATGGAGCGAGAAGAAAAGAGAAAGAGGGGAGTGAACAGCACTGCTATACGTTCCATTATGAGCGCTGTTCGCCGAGGGCTGACTCGAAGGCATCGCTGATATGACAACGTGAAACCTCATTACAGCGCTACTGGATCTGTGGCAAACAGACCAAAAAAATAAAAAAAAATTCCCCCTTCCCACTCTTACTTTGTCTTCTCCATCTCTTACCTTCTTTTCTTTTCCCTCTCTCTCCCTACACTTATCAGCCCCTTTTCAGTTTCTTCTCCCTTTTCTTTCCATTCTTTATCCTCTGCCTTTGCCACCTTAAAACTTGTTTGCTTCTTTATCAGTTCTCTTGGAGGGAAAGGACCTTGTTCATGGTTGCATTTATTCTTCTCATCGTCTTTCATTTCCTCTGTTCTCCATCACTATGATTCACATGTGTGTGTGTGTGTGTGTGCGCGCGAGAGAGAGAGAGAGAGAGAGAGAGAGAGAGAAAGAACGAGAGGTATATTTGACACAGTGGAAACCCATGGCAGCTTTGTCTTTAATCCACATCTATATGAATGCTGCTGCCTTGAAGCTAAGCCTAGCTCTGCTCGTGTGCACACACACACACACACACACACACACACACAAACCAGTTTCACCAAAGCCTACCCAGAAAACTCACCAAGAATAGTGTCTAAGCCTTCTAGAACTAAAACATTCCAGCACTAATGCTAGTTAGCTATAAAGACACTTCAAAAACCCTGACATAGTAGTTGACAGTAGTGCTGGGCGATATGTGCTGGGCAAATCATTAGCACAATAAATTGTAAATTTTACCACGGTTACGATTAATGAACAATTATTTTGTTTTTGTATATTTGCCCCTCATAGTTCAGTGACGAGGTTTGTACTGTAAATCTGCTCCAGTATTAAATATGGAATATTTTATCTCTAATGTCGCCGGGAGCTTGTTCCTCTCTTGTTTTCTGAGCATTGTTTATATTTGGTGTGTGATTGTGCTTTCGCCACTGAAACCGTTTTATCTCAGTGTTAACATTTCACGAATTAAAGTGAAAACAAAACACTACCAAACTAAAGACACTGATTTTCTTTGGTACGAGTCGCTTGGTCAGCCTCACGTTAAGGTTGCTTCCATGTGGCAGATAAGGGCATCACGTGACTACAGCTTGGTAGCATGGTTTTAAAGGGGCAGTACATGAACACACAGTGGGGACATAACAGAATAAAAATAATCGTTATAAACAAGATTATGTCGATTTGAAGTACTGAATGACAATTTCCTAGTTGTCAGCAGTATAGATAGCATGTCATATCCCCTTCAAAAGTCACACTTTATCACACCAAACCTTGCCTAGTAAAGACAAACATATATTAGGAAACAAATTTACTATCAGTCTCTACCTTACATTTTTGAACTCATTCAAACGCTACTTAGCTTCTTTAGCTTCTATTTACTTTCTAGCATCATTTGTTTTTTGAGTCATCCACCTGTTTAAAGTTGCCAGAGCACCATTGAGGATGGAATGAAAAATACTGATTAGAAGCTAATGAATAAAAAGGTACATGAAAATCCTGTTGACTGTGATATGGTATACTGCTGTACAGGGGAAAAGGTTGTTGATATACGGGTGCTAACACAGAGTGTTTAAACTCGCTGTGCCCATTCCAGGAGCTAATACAGTGCAATAAAAACCAGCTATGCCCATATCAGGAGCTAAAACAGGGCAATTAAAACTCACTACTTCAATTCCAGGAGCTAATATGGGGCATTTGGAACTTGATACTCCTGCTCCAGGAGCTAAAACATGACGATTAAAACATGCTATGCGCCCTACAGCAGCTAATACACAGCAACTAAAACTAGGGATGCACCAATCCGACTTTTTTCAGTTCCGATACGATATGTAAACTTTGCGTATCGGTCAATACCCCATACCGATCCAATACCATTGTTCAATTAATAAACAACATACCTCACCTTTTGGGAGAGACTTAATGTATAAGAATGGACTTAAACCTAATTAAGAAAAATATTAATAAAATATAACAAATTAACAAGTAGATTCACTTTGTCAAACACACACACAGTAATCAGTCTTTAAATATTTAACGTGAACAGAAATCCAAAGCACAATTTAGCAGCTGAACCTGGAAATAAACAAATAACTTGGGCAAATACAATCAGACATTGTAAACTGCATACATTTAGTGCAATTCAAATAAAATGTAGCAGCTGAAAATGAGAAACAATAAGTAGCTTAAATAACTTGAAAGTGAATGTATCGGTCCCATGGGTCTGCCTATTTATCCCATACCCAGCTAATTTTGTTAATATCGGGACCGATAATTAATAATAATTAAACACACTATGTACCCTCCAGAAGCTAAAACAGGGCAATAACTCGCTTGCCCACTTTGCTACCTGTACTGGTGCAGTTAAACCTCACTCTGCTCTATTCATGACCTAGACCGTTATCATTACACCTTATTGGCTCCAATCCACATGCTTCCCTGGGGCACTCTGCCAGCTCTATAGTATAGACCAGTGTAATTAAACCTTGTTCTGTATACACTCCCATGTATGTAGTCACAGGTGTCCAGTCCAAGATCTCTGATTGCTATAATGTGATATGGTTACCCAAGCAGTGAGTTGAACCCTGCTGTTTTGAGTTAAAGATAAGGGTGTTACCCACTACACCACACCCACAATTTTGTTATCAGCCATAATCACCCTCACTCCATTGCACTACACAACCACACACTCCTGTTTCTTCTCACATGTTGTTTGTTGAGTTTATCCTGCACTTGGCTAGGGGGGATTTCAGCTCTTCATCTGAACACTTTTTAAAACACACACACACACACACACAATACAGAGGGTGAATCCCGTCTCAGTATGTGCGTTGACTCATTTATCACCCGTGTCCCCTCGCTCCTCCGTCCATTCCCAGGGGCTGATGGGAGATATGGCAACCAGTCAGTGAGAGTGACATTCTAATCTACAACACCTAGCACTAAGAGACCCCCACAGTCTCTCTCTTTCTCTTTCTGCCCCTCCATCCGTCTCTGTCTCTCTCATTGTACCTCTCTTTCTCACTCTACTTCTATTCTTCCCTCTTCCTTTTTTCTCTCACTCTTACTATTTAACTCTTTCTGTTTAATTCTCACATTCTCCCAGTCTTTTTTATTCCCTCAATCTGTCCTCTCTCACTCCTTTCTCCTGTTTCCCCCATATCTCTATTCTTTCCATGCACTCTTTATTTCTTTCCCCCTCAGATTTCTCTCTCCATCTTTCTCATTCATTCAATGGCTTCTTTTCCCTTTCCCTCATTCTTTCTCTTTCCATCACCTTATTCTTACTTTATCAGTTTTCTTTCATTCTCTTTATTTTTCGCTCTATCAATCGTTACGACTCTCATTCCATCCATCCTTCAGGTTCTCACTCCACTTTCTCATTCTCATCCTTCTTTCTTTTTCTCACTTCTCTTGATCTACTTAATCTGCATCCTCCCCCTCTTTCCACCCCTTGCAATACTCTCTTTCTTATATTTCTCCACTTAGTGTATTCAATCTCACTCTCTCCATCCATTTCCCTCTCTCTGTTTCTCTCTCGCTCTCTTTCTTCCCACTCCATTGATTGGCTTGCCATTGATTAACTGTTACCTTTCATTTCATTCCAGTGGTTTAGTAATGGGGCTCAACACACACACACACACACACACACACAGGAGCAGCCGCAGGTACAGGCCGCTCTCTCGAAGCAAATCTAAAAACAATAGCTGACAGATCAAAGCTCTCTCTCTCTCTCTCTCGCTCTCTTTCTCCGCAGTCCTTTGGGAATTTTCCGATGACATTTCCAACAGAGCTCCACAACGACCGGCACTAATTCTCTCCCTGAATACCAGCCCCCTCCATACACACCCCCCACACACCCTCTTCCTACCCCCACCAAACCCTTTCACTTCCTCCCAACACACACACGTACCACCACCTCATTTGCTGTAAATTAGCCCGGGCCAATCGCAGCCGGAGTGTGACACAGCACAGAAGTTAACGACATCTGGAGGGACAGCGTAATGAATTCTGCCATAACCTTTTCCCTCCCAACGTCGCCATTAAGACCTGAACTTACCAGCAATTAATGGCATCCTCATGTAAAATAGGCCCGGCCAATAGTAACTCAAGTGCCACATCCAGCTAATAGAAATTAATTAATGTAAAACATAAACATAGCTCCGTGAATGATGCATACAGTGACTACTAGAAAACACCCTAGAAGACTACAGCTAAGGCACTGCTACAAAATGACGTCCATTGGGAATCAAGCCTATCAACATTTAAAGCAACATCAGGTAGTATTTTGACCTTAAAATTGAAGCATCCAAATCATTTTGATGCTCCACTGATGTGTAATGGGGAGACCAGAGCTTCTGTCATTGCTCCTCCAGGCTCAGCACTGTAGAAACTGCATTATGTAACTTTGAAGGAGTGTAGGAAACCACCACACCCCTCCAATCACAACTGATTTCAAGACAGTGCTGTAAAAGTGAATTAGACTCTGCAAACCAGGGGAGCCTAAGAGCAAAAATACCAAATCTTACCTAGTGCTTTTTGATTGGGCCCCTCATAAAAAACACAGCCTAACCAGTAATAAAGCAATATGTAAATCAGTGATTCTCAAACTTACCACCCATTAAAAGAGTCTTACCACAGAAACGTGTGTGTTCCTGGTTATTCCTGTTCCGGGGGCATACGGCAAAATCTTTCTGGAATTTTTGCATGTTTTTTTTTTTACTTGAAATTTGCATGATTTACACAAAATTATTCTAAGATTATTACTAAAATGTTAGATAGAATGTTTTAAACATGATTATACATTTTTGAGAACATAACATTAATTTGTTTTTTGAAGAAATAAAAGCGAGAAATAATTTATTTAATATCAGTTATGTGATTTAAAAGGCTATACATGGGGTCCTCGACTTACGACGTTGATCCGTTCCTACGTCGCGTCGTAAACCGATTTTTGGTGTAAGTCGGAACATACGCACATACTGTACGTAAATAACATACTGAAAGCACTTATCCTATCCTAACACCTACCCTCCTCGGTCCCGAGCCGCGTAACCGTGTATTCTTCCGCCGCGCAACACCAAACACGAAGTTCGCGTTACGACGCAAACACAATTAAGTCGAAACAAGGCTTTATACAATAAATGGGAGATGTGTCGTAACCACGAAACATTGTAACTCAGGACCTCCTGTATTTGAAACCAGCTTGTATCAGTGAGTGAAGGAGGTGTGACGCTGTATTAAACAGTTTTAGGTCTATAATGATACACAGAACGGCCATTGTTTTCCTTCAGCTGTGCATTGTCTTCTATTTTGTCGTCACGTGTACAGAACTCTGGCTTTGTTTCTCTCTGTTTTTGCCTCTGGATTTAGTCCTTGTGGGTTCAGGAGTATTTTGCAGCCTTGCTCTCTGCTTTTTTGTCTTTTGTCCACTGCTGAAACTGGGCTTTCTTTACACAGATCTCTCAAAAACTGGGGAATCGCATTCCATCCCTGGGAAAAAAGTTGGGGAATGTTGTCCCCCCCCTTTCCCTTAAAGATGTAATCAACTACACTGTATGTGTAGCACATTTAATTTTTTTGACACAAATTTAATTGAGGCATAATTATGGAAATTATGAAACACTGTAATTTACACATGAAACTATAGAATCTCAGTTTTGAATAAATTCCTTAATTAAGTAGTAAAAACTTGTGTACAGCAGTTTGAGAACCACTGATGTAAATAATGAACCCAAAATCATGTGAACAATAAATTCTATTTAAAAAGGTGTAAACAAAATGTTTGGACATTAGCTGATCTAATATTCCTTCATAATCTATCCCTTTTTACAAGTGAACAGGTCTGAGGTCTTAATGAAATGTCTATGACAAGCTTTGGTCTAAATACCACAATGATCAAACAACACAGCTGTCCCTCATAAACATGGATCCAGAGCTGTGTTTGGAGAGACAAAGAGGCGGCTCGCTCTACATAAGTAGCAGAACAAAAGGAGAACCACTCGTTTTATCCCATGTTTTCAGACTTAGACTACTCACAAATAAAATTACTGGGTGGTCTTGTTTCACAGTGTGTGTGTTTGTAGGCTCCAGATCCCCAAATGAATGTGCCCATGCACAGAACAATGATTTTTATTTTGATAATATGTCCCTTTTAAATCGAGATTATTAAACCCCAACCATCTTCTGCAGGAACAGGGTCTACTCTGGGAGAATGTCAGCTTCTGTCTCTGTGATGGCGTTCAGTCACAAGGACCATGGCCTCAACATCACAATATCTCCTGTAGGAGTGGTGTGGCTGAATGCCATCAAATCCACACCAAAACATTCCAACATACTGACTAAAGTCACTCCAGAACAGAAGCTGTTTGTGGTGTTGGACTGAGTCCCATTATTACAGAGAATCTGGGGGACTTCATACCTCTCTAGCCAGAACTTACCATTGATGACCTCATACGCAGCAGCTCCTTTAACATATAATCCTTGTCTATGGAACTTACCCATGCACATAATTGAATACCTGTGCAATGCAACTGCTAACAATCCTTATATAAACAGTTCTATAATTATGCAGGTCTGTATGACAAAAATATAACGCATATCAAAGAAACTGACTGTGGGTCTCTTACCTGTTAATGATGATGTAAAATTAACCTTCACCTTGTTCTTGTTGTAGCCTCGTGTGAGAGAGTATAAATTTGACAGCTTGAAGTGGGTCCTGATGCTGAACTACTGAACACTAGCTCCTGTAAAGCTTGCAGCAATAAGTACAACATCTGGAGAGCAATCTGGCGACAAAACACAATTCAAACACCTCCTACCTGAAGACAGACAAAGAGTCTGTTTACATCTTGCAGTAAACGTGTGTTTTTTGGTGACTGGGCTGAGCCAGGTGTCAACACACCCAACAGGCACTGTGATCGGATCACTCTGAACCACATTCAACGGTGGTCGGAGATGTAATACAAATGTAAAAAGAATGCATTACGCATGCAATTATTCAAGATCAGTTTGCTGGCTGATATGATTTGTAATTTAAATTATATTAACTTACACTGATGATTATTTTTGCCACTCTCCTAATATTGTTGAAGTATATTTCTCGGAGCTGCCAGATTGAACTCTAAAAACTAATTTGAATGTGCTAAATTATTAATAAAATCTAAAATAATACAGGTCACAAATACAAACGAAGAGGCTGTGTAAAAACATCACTGATAAAAATTAAGCAGTAACACAAAATTACTATTTTTTTACAATTTGAAGCATGTGATTTATACTACAATAAATTGCATTAGAAACGTGGCAAAAATAATACCTTAAACTTACAGCTTCAAGCTCATTGTGATGCTCCGCTGACTTGTAATGGGGAGAATAGAGCCTGTGACCTTACTCCTTCAAACCAAGTCAGCAAATATGAGATCAAATGAACGGCTCACATTTTGCGCTGCTTCAGAGTGTACATTAGAATTATATGCTGCCCCTATCTGATCATGTCCAATCACAGCACTGTACCCGCAAGCAAAGTCGGGGTTAAATCTCGTAGAACAGATATGATCAGAGAAGAGACGTTAGAAAACACAGCGAAAAGAACTGTGGATGATACAAGGGTTCTGTGTACCTAGCTAGATGCTGCTGCTCGCTTTGGACTGGGGTGAGCTGAGCGCCACTCATTGTAATTTAAAGGAACAAGCGCTGAAACCGGTCATTCTGAACAGGGCTGCTTGGACATAGAGAAAACACTGCTCTGTTTTGATCCTGGTGGTGTTTTTTGACAGAAGCATGTCACAGATTGCTGTGCCACAATGCAACTGGTTAGAAGGCTCATGCTGCCCAATATTTCAATTACAAAACATACTGAAACCCCTGGTGTGTTGATGAATGAATGAGTGTGAATCAAAATCCTACATTAAATTTGTAACAACCAAATATTCTCAAAATCTCTCTCTCTCTCTCTTTCACACACACACACACACACAGAGGCCTTGGCGAGTCATGAAGTCATCACACAATAGAGCAAGTGCGACCTTTCAATCTGCTGAAGAGGCTCATAGAGGGGGGTGAACGTGGGAAAGGAGAGAATGAACGAGTGCGTGAAAGAGTGACTGAACACCATTTAACCACTCTTGTTCCTCTAAATAGCCTCTTTATACTCACCCAGGCCAACTCAAACACCCACTCCAATTCAGGGAAGCACACACACACACACACACACTTGCATAATCTCAGTTAAACACACAACAACAATGGGATCACATATACAAAGTGGCTTTGAGTCAGGTATTTTTAACATGATCTAACTATGTAAGAGGTGAATTTTGTAGTTTGATACTATGCCTGATGTTGAATGAGAAGTTCTAGATCCCAAACACCTCCCCTGTTCATCGTAAAAGTACTTGACAGTGCTCCAACACTTGTAGTTCCACCGCTCCCCAGCCCCACACTATGGAGATTTATACCTCTATACATTACACATTGCCATCTTAAGCTCTGGTACAGCTGCTGCAGAGCATCCCATTCCATTGGCAAAGCTATTCCATGGAGATTACACAAGCTGCGTGTGCACCATTGAACATCTGGATCAGCAGCAGGTGCACCTTGAAGTAGCTGAATCCACTTTTTATATGGGATGCCTACAACCTTTTGGACATATGGTGTAAATAACATGGGTAGACATGTGAAAGAAATCCATGTTGGTAAGCTGCTTCACACTGAAGCCTCTCAATTCACACCATCCTATATTACTTTGTTTCCATCTCAATCCATGTAGCTTGTGTACAAAAAATGTTGCTAATTTATTCATTCATATTCTGTAAACACTTCATCCTAATCAAGGTAGCAGTGGGTCTAGAGCCTACCAGAAATCAACTGGGCACAAGGCAGAAACACACCCTGAACATGGTGCCAGTCCATTACAGGGCATCACACTCACAACCACGCACTCACGCTATCAGCATGTATTCTTGTACTGTGGAAGAAAAAGGAGGACCCAAAAGACACCCACACAGACACTGGGAGAAGAAACCAAATTGGCATTGATTTACCTCAGAGATCCTGGAGCAGCCCTATGCTGCCTTAGTACCAATGAAATTAAATGTGGTTATATGGCAACCATATATGAAGCCAAATAACCGGTAAATATACATTTTTTTTCCATATTTGAGTTCTATTTATTTGAAATAATGCAGGTTTTAATTATATTTAAATGCCATTTGATCAACTTGAAATTATGAGGTGGTGAAATATTCAGATTCAAATTCAATTCATAACCATATTGTAATCTGGAAATACCAGAGCACATAAAGTTCTCTAGGTTCTTCTCTAGTGTGTATGTGTTTGCATAAGTGTGAACCATTTGGTGTCATGACGTAAATTAACTAAGGATATTAGAGGTTGTATGCCTTGTAACTCTGATTCACCAACGTGTCTAGAGAGTTCTGTTGGACCAAATTTAAACAACAGCATAGCAGTGGGTAAACAGGCCGCTTCACATTTATGTAAAGTTATATTCCTAACTCTGAAAAGCACTACAATGACACTACAACAATAAGTGCTCCTGGGCAACGCTAATAACTGATGTCCAATTTCTGACCCAAGCAGGCATACAGTACCATGTTATGCCAGAAAAAAAAGTCTTTGGGCAAGACTCGTACATTTACAGTAACTAACTTCTGAAACATCATTAAATTATAGCATAGTGGACAACACCACTGATCTGTACACAGCAGTCTACAGTCCTGGACTGGATCAGAAAATATCCTTGGACAATACACTATAACACTATACTCACCCACCTCTATTCCATTGTTATCCAGCCACATAAGGCTGGAAATCAAACACTGACAATAACCCAATGTGTGTCCACTTAGTGCAAGGCGTTACAGTCGTCTAGAATCACCATTTAATAGCTATGACTATGTGGGACTGTGATAGGTTAAACATAGCCCATCTGGACAACTCCCTTGAAAACACAAAATCTCTCTATATTAGTTGAATCCAGTCTCTGCCCATGAGAGAGATACTGGCCTTCCCAAATTTATCCATTATATGCAGCCCACCTGGGTCCCTATTATAGCCTATGCCAACCCACCCAGAGCCCAGTACGGATCCCAATAATGTGTGCTGGACTGGTATGCATATAACAGAAAATTGTTTGTAACCATAGCCCAACACAACCATAGCCCAAAGGGACACTCTTGCCAAAATAAACACTGCTTCATCTGTTGTAAACATGCCTACTCACCTCCTACATCAATGCTACAATAGTCTCAAGAGGGAGCTGTTCCGGTTTAAAGGCTGGGAAAGCTCCATAATGAAGATGTATCTTGAAAGTAGGAATCAAATATGGTCTAGGTTTTGAATGGATACATGTGCCTTGTTACAATGCATGGAACAAGCTGGTTTAACCTGTTTTAGAATTCCATACCTTGACATCATCTATGTTCATCCTTGTGCCTTTCTTCCCAACAAAGATATCGTCGATGTCCACCAAGATGTAGCGCTCCAGTGACCGTGACATTTTCCTGCCTGTGAGGTATGCAATGGCATCCACCAATATGAGTCTGTGCAGCCAGTAGCCTAAGCCTTGCCCGAACAACACCCTCTGCACCCCATCATAAAGTCCCAAGTCCTGCACAACTGTGGCCTGGAGCCCATGCAGCCCTACCTGAGTCTGCTTGTTAGATTCATCCGAGCTTGGACGTGGCTTAGCCAGCAGTACAGGTTCGTATGTTGAGTGGTTTGACTGGAACACAGTCCAGTCTTCACCTGGGAGTGGTCCGCGGTCCACCTCTGCTCGTGTGACATAGAGTAGTGGAGAGCGTGGGTTGACGCAACAGTCTCGCAATGCTACATTGGTCCGTAGCGTTAGCGGGAATCCTTTGAGGTGTAGAGCAGGTTGGGAGTTCTCACTAGCACGATGAAAGGCGATAACACCCACACTGTACTCCAAGCAATACTTGTCCAGCAAATCTCGATTCCACGCATCCATCCCCACATACTTGAGCAAATTCTCATAGATGACCAGGGCATAGCGGCCACGGCCTTTGTGAGTCAATGGTGGAATATCACCCTTCCCAGGAGCGATTTCAGCATGGTAGCGAAACTGGTTAGACTCCAAGATGGCGATGATATCCTGCCCCAACTGAGAATACTGACTCTCCACAAACACCAAAACCACAGGGTCCTTCCTTGATGGGTCCATTGGCTTAGGTGTTCGAGGCTCAACCTGTCTGAAAGGGAGCGCCCGCAAGTCGTCGCAGTCTGAGCCAATGCCACGGTCCGACACGTCCAGTTCCTGGGCGGAGCCTGTGTAAAGATAGTAAGCAGAAATGATGACGCTGATCATGCAGAAGGTGACGAGAAGGATGACCAGCCTCCTCAAGTTCCTCCGCAGCTTCACAGCCAGATTCATGGCAAATGCCGCACATGTGTGGAAGGATATTTTGGAATGGTCACTACGCCAGGCTAAAGCAGTGGATTGGCTGACAAGTAATCATGCTGCAGTCATGTGACCATTGCACTGTGCGGACTGTTTTGTGTAAGAGTCCTGGGTATGTTTTAAAGGAAGAAACCACTTCAGGTGTTCTTTGTGGTCAGGATCCTTGCATTACTTTCACTGAAGAAGGAAAACAATGAGATGCCAGTGGAGTTTCACAATTTCCAGCAGTGAGTCCCATCCATGGTCCTAAAATTCCAATGGAAAATGCCTCCAACCTGTTAGAAAAGAGGAAAAAAACAAAGACATATCTTGTCAGTTTCTATATCCATTACCATTGAAGACCAGTGTCTGTGTGAATATGTGCATGAGCTTCTTTTACCCTCGGGTGCTCATCAAGGGAGGGTAAGGGTGCTCTTGAGGGACAAACTGAGCCGTCAGCCTTTGGGTTGTTTTCAATCAACACTTCACCAGCTGTGGCCAACACCTCCCAAGGGGCGACATGATTGGTCGGACAGAAATAGGAAGTCTGTGTGTGTGTGTGTGTGTGTGTGTGTTGGTGAGGGGGAGTGGGGGGCAAACCAATAAGAGCCCCAAGGTGGCTCTGACGGAGAGGAGACCATTACACAAACACACACCCACACGATTAAATCAAGTCCACAAAAACAACATCTCAGGGCAGTATTTATCCACAGAACAAACTCACAGCAAGTTTGTGTTTGCATGAAACCTAAATGAGTCGAAGTCTACTGACCATGGATGCTTTAATGTACTTTTCTTTCCCCAGGCACAGTAACATTTTTTTACACATGCACAACAAGTACATACTGCCAAATAAAAAGAAAAAAAAATATTATTACATTAAAAGTTCAACCCATAACCCAAAGGATACAAATAACAACATACGTTTTTTTTTTTTACGTTTTTCTTTTTTATATTCCCACACATGAGAACTGACCTCAAATTCAGTACATCTTCATGTGGTAAAATGTCCACCAAAATGAAACCTACACAACTGACCCAACACACAAGTACATTTTATTTCCATATCTTACAAAAACTGAAAATGTCACCTTTTTTTCAGTCCAAAGCGAATTTCTTACTTGTTTTCACATATATATTTTATTTACTGTCTTTCACACTGCCCATCTCCCATTTTTGGTCTTCTAACGGAATCTAAGGGTGTCTTACAAAAAACTAATCTTCTGGTCTTTTGGTTTATCTAGTGGCCTTTTAGGAAGCAAACCATCAGCCATCAGACTTTCATTTTGGCTTTTAGTTTTTAAAGCAATTTAGATTTTCCTGTCTTTTTTCTGCATCCTGCTTCCTTTATATTTCCTAATCTCGTTCTTGTCTTTTTTCCTCAGACTCCTAACTGGCGTGTGCACTATTCTCTCCTCGAGCTGTAGCGCGCGCCAAAACCGACTTATTTTTCCCCGCGAGGCGGCGCCTTTTTGAGTCCTGTCAGAGATGAACGTCGCACTTCTGTTGAGCTCTAGGCTACATTAACTTTTATTTAATGACCGGTTAACGATAATTAGTTACGGATGGTTCCCAGCCTCAAATAAAATCAGTCACAAACCCGTCGTGGGCTCGAAAAAAGAGAAAACTGACGCTTTCAACGGAGTAACAACAGTGAAGAAAAAAGTTACTCGAGATGAGCGCCGGCTTCACTCGAATATGTTGGATGGATGACGTTGAAAAAAAAAACCGCCTTCGCAGATCATTTAATGTCTCTGTGCTGTGGTGAAAGGAAGGGTTTCTTTGGGATTTTCCTCAGACCCGTCACTTTTTTGAGTGAAAAATGGCGCCCTGAGCGTCTATCAGCCTATAAGGTCGATCGACGGGTCTGTTTCAGAAACTAACGCTTGTCCAAAAGACTGTTCTGAGCGTCAACTAAGATCATTTAAACAAAACGCCGTTAGGTAAAAAAGGTTTTGAATTTGAATTCAAAGCGCGAACATCTTCAGCGCGAGATCTTCCAGTGACATTCCAGAGCATAGCACATTTCTCGCTTTTTAAAGGCAGCAACGGATAAAAAATACTGAGATTTTAAACAAGAGCTCCCCAAACCCCAGATACGAGACTGCCAGAAAAGTTAGACCACGTAAGGGTTTCGGAGCTACATGGAAAAACAAGCGAACAGCTGCAGCCGGAGCGTTAGCACCCCCGCGGCACGCTGACTTACCCCAAGCCGAGTGAGAACCGCTTCAGGCCGTGGAAACCTCCGGCCTCTTACCGCTCTCTCCGGAGATCAGCGCAGAGCCGGTCCAAGTGGCTGATTCCGCGGGTCTGATCCCATCGCTCCCCGCTGCTGATTCAAAGGCAGCCATCTGGAATGATGCGGGCACCTATTCAATTCATTCTCTCTCTCTCTCTCTCTCTCTCTCTCTCTCTCTCTCACTCTCTCTCTCTCTCTCTCTCTCTCTCTCTCTCTCTCTCTCTCTCTCTCTCTGTGTGTGTGTGTGTGTCTTTCGCTGCAGCCACGGATTAAGAAGAGCGAGGGGAAAGCGTTAGAAAGACGAAGAGATGCTACCCCTTCCCTTTCGCTTTCGCTCACTTACGTGTGAGAGAGAGGGAGAGGGAGGAGAGAAAAAGCCAGGAAGGTAGGAAGCAAAAAGCACGAAATGAAACCAGAGGAGATGCTCCCCGAACCGTTCATTCGGTTTGAATCGCGTCAACCGTTAAACACCGAGCTCGCGATATTTAAAACTTCAGCCGCAACAAACCGCTTAAAAATGACAAGAAAATTCAGACGAGATTTTTTCGCATAAAAACTACACAAAATGGACACAATGCAAATTTTAATGTGAATCAACTTTTTTTTAACCGAGAACTAAATGGACACGTGGCCAAATATACATTTCCACAGATCTCCTTCTGCTCCTCACAGAAATAAGCAAATATCAGTATTAGGTACAAGGAGCATAGCTCGTTTCACCGACTCTAATCACCGCTAAAATGACTGCCACTGTTTTTGTTATATAAAGGCTTAATTCACACAGTATTACATTATTTTTTAAATACTGACAGATATTTACAATTTTTACTTTTAAAATTTTGAAAAACATTATGAGTAAAATTTAAAAACTCTGAAGCACCAACGCTTCACTCATGTTTGGGCTGAACAAAATCCATTCCGTTGGATACCAGATTTTATGCAGTGTGGTGTAAAGATGTAGCTTTACCTTTACCTCAGATACAGCCAGTAGCTGTGCTAAGTGACTAGCCTATCAATATTGATTGAAAGATTAGCTAAGATGGAAAAAAGGCTAAGCCTGCCCTGGTTTGTGCGGCAGACTTATATTTATTTGAAACAGTTTAGATTAAAGTTACTTCAGGTTGCTTAAAGTCAACCTGAAAACAAAATAGATCTTCTTACCTTGGTTCATATTCAAAATCATGCATCTATCTATACAGTAATATGCTGCATTTATTAAAACTGTAATATATAAAGGCATAAGTTCAAGCAAGTCTTCTCCATTTAACACAGGCAATGTATCTATAGTGTACACTCCAATAGGGTTTTGGTGATACCCATTTCATGTTGAATAAGATACTTGAAACAGTCCAGCATTTAATGCCTCATCCTGCTGCATTGTCAGTTATCCCACCCTCATTCACCCACTGGTCTCCCAAAGTATTTTAAGGGTATATAATGATTGATAGCAAAACAAATACACTCTGCCCATGTTTTTGCTTAAGCTACAGACCAAGTACGGGTTGAGTGTTCTTGTCAGTTGGTGGGGAGGTTGTTGGGGTGGGAAAATGTGATTTGATAAACATATCCTTCCACATTAAATGATGCTGAGCTTCTCAACGTAAACAAACAAGAGAACAGCATTTGTCCAGAATCATCAACATTCCCTTTACAATTAGGGTGTTTGACTTGCGGTAATCATCTTCATAGAGTTGGTGATAGGAACCAGACCTCCTCAGGTTTTAGTACCTCCACATTCTCAGAGAAATTGTCACTGGTGTTACCTTTTGCTATCATTTAAGTGGTACTCTCATATCTTCAGTAACTTTAGTTTTGGAATCTAAATGAACCAAATTTAGTTTTAGTTTTACATTTTTAATTTGCATTCATTTCATAAATTTTATTTTTACTTTTACAAAATCTATTTTATATAGTCTCTCCTTCAGGAGAAGAGAACATTATACACCTTTAGGGAACACAACTGGAATCTAAGACAACAGCAGTACCTTTACACTGTCAGTACCTTTAGTGAATGGCACTGCACCTGTAGATTACTTATTTATTACAGTGTAAAAGATACTTAGAAATGTAAGTCAAAGTATTTTAAAACGTGTAATATTAGCAGCTTCTCTTATCTGTCTAACCAACACTTGTTTTTTTTTAAAATGCAAACAGCCCAACACATTGGAACATATTTCACATGTACTTCAGTCACATGCTGTTGTAAAAACACTGACAAAGAAATCAATAACAGTTGTTTCTTCAAAAGATAAATTTAAATTGCATTCGGAGTGTCTGCCTTTACTTTATCCTGCAGTAAAGGCAGCATTGTGACTGATTTATACTGAAATGGGAGACATGGTAACAAGGAAAGCTAGTTAGCTGGGGAAAGCGCCACACACTTCAGTACCGGCATGACACCAGCTTACCCCACAGCCCCTCACGATAGACTGGGGTTTATTGCCTCATTCAGACAGGAACACCATGTTATACCAGTAAGACATTGATTGCCGGCATCTTTAAATGGATTAAATAGAATAAGAACATCTGTGTTAAAATTCTGATAATTCTTATTGTGCAAAGAAATGTGCTTTGTGCGTTTAATGCACCCATGGCATTCAACACAAATATATTCTTGGGCAGTAGTGGCAAGTCAGCAGACATAAGGCTTGTGCAAGGGCAGCTCAGCTGTGAACTGAGGGAGGAGAAAATGCTGTTCCTTCACCCAGCCCCCCCCCCCCCCCCCCCTTCCCCGCCCGCTACAATTTTCCTGCTTGTTTTGGGAATCAAACCAGTAGCTTTCCAGTCCCAAGCTGGCTTTTCTAACCATTAGCTATAATGAAATAGTTTTGTAAAAATACTCTGTAACAGAAGGGCATACCAAAGTTGTACCAAGGACTCTCTGTGTAAAATAGCCACATCAGCAAAAGAGTTATTTAAATCAGTGCTGAGGTTTAGGTGGTCTTATCTGGAACCCTATCACTGATACAGTACAAAATGAATTGCTACCTCCCGCTCATGTGCTCTCTCTCTCTCTCTCTCTCTCTCTCTCTCTCTCTCTCTCTCTCTCTCTCTCTCTCTCTCTCTCTCTCTCAAACACACACACACCCCTATTTTCTCCCTCTCTATCACACTGTCCTTAGATACTCTCTCTCACCCGTTCATAGATTCTAACTCTCTCCCTCTGTCTGTTACCTGTTCATTCCCTTATACCTTTCTCTTTGTTTTCTGGTTCTCTCTATCTTCCTCACTTTTTAACCTGTTTCTTCCACTATGTATCTCTCTTCATTTTTCAATACAAACTCTCCCCCCCCCCCTCTCTCTCTCTCTCCCCTCTTTATCCCTCTCTTCCTCTCTGTTCTTAGATACTGGCTTCCATTAGCACTGCCTCATTTGAGGCAAATGTGTTGGTCTGGCAAGCATTCAGTTCTACAAGCCTTTCTCTCTCTCCTCATATCTTCCTCTTCATCCATCCATTTCTCTCTCTCTCTCTCTCTCTTCCTTCTGCATCTTTCTCTTGCTGTCTCTCTAGTCTCCCTCTTTCACCCCCCACTCTCTCTCCCTCTTTCTTTCTGGAGCAGCTAATGGAGCGGAAGGCTTCCAGCATCTCTCTGCTAAAACATGCGTTTAATTTGATTATTTACTACCTATTGTTTCAGGACCTAAAAGAGTTTACAAAGAGAGAGTGAGAGAGAGAGGGAGCGCTAGGGCGATCGAGGAGGAGCAAGAAGAGGGTGTATTGTGTGTGTGTGACAGGGGGGAGCCTTAGGCGTGTTTGTTATTCTAATGGAGGCTCCTCAGCTGTCTGTAGAGCCCATTGTGTCCCACTCCGGTCAACAGTTTAGTTTTAATCGGACCAACAATGGCCCTTTTTCTCACTCCCTACTTTCAAAACATAAACTCTCCATCGGCTCTCAGCACTAATTTCATTAAAAGGGAATGCTATAGATGCTATACCAAGCATTGGTATCTATATTGATGCCATAGAAAAGCACAGGCATCTGGAAAGACTTTTTTGGCTGGACTCTTTTAACACTGTCGTGTCATAAATTCTTTTATATTTTTCACATTTTAAAGCCATTTAAAACCTTCTGACGGACCAACAGAAATGGCAAGTATAAAATTACTAGGAATAAAGCATCGTTATATTACCATTAAGAATATTTTATGCTCATTTCATAGATAAACTGTAATCAATTCATCCATTCACCCATCTTCCTAAGCACCTGGAAAATACCCATGCAGACAAGGGGACCTGAGGTACGGATTCAACCACAGGACCGTGTGGCAGCGGCACTACCTGCAGCGCCACCATGGTGGTAGCACCAGGATACTACGCATAGGCAATTCTCTATTGCGCATAGTGCATTCTTAACATAAATTTGAGAGTTCAGCAATGTATAGAGGTTTTAATGCAGAGGCATCTAAGGGGTTGAAGGACATTTGCGTTTAGCTGTGTGTCTATGTTTGTTTGTTTTTTAATTCTTCTCTTACTTGATTAGATTGCTCTGGGTTCTCCAGTTTTCTGAGAATATTAGACACTGAAGAAATTGAAATCTGAAAATATTTTCAATCACTAATTTAAGAATGTTGTTATTACACTTAAAGTTAATGTTGTTATTAAAATTTAAGTTGAGAGTTCCTTATAAAAATTATAAGGACAATAGCAGTTTTGGATCCTTTCTATACATATGTTTTGTTGTGGACTTCCAACAAAGTCGACAAAAGCCATAAAAGTCTTTTCTGTGTTCAAATTCATGGTGCAATGGGAAATCTGAGAAGTCCAAATTGTAAGTTTAATGAAGACTCTGGACACTGGGTTCTCCAGGCCAAAGTAGAAAACAAACATTCGGACTGTTACAAGTGTTAAGTTCAAAGTCATATTATAGCTGTGTGTTAGTACCCCTGGAATATTTGCAAATCTGATGAAACCATCAGTCCTGAAAGATGTATTCACATTTTGTAGCAACAGATGCTGCCTTCTAGATGACATCTTTTTCAAAGATATCCATGTTAATTTCAGCATGACAGCTCCAAGCCATATTCTGCATAAATGAAGAGTCCAGGTGATAACGCTGCCCTTCAAGAACTGGATGAATAACTTGATCTAATCTGGACTAATTTTCTAAATATTTGGAAAAGGACATATGATTATGGGTTTTTGTTTGTTGTTGTTGTTTTTTTTGAACATGCCCAAAATATCTCATTTGAAATGAAGGAATATCAGAGAGAAAAAAGTGGTATTGCAATATACACACAAAAATGACAAATCTCTCAAAATGACCAAATTATTATTTTATCTATCTCAACTTTTTAGAATTAAAGTTGGTAGCGCTTTGTATATTCTCAGTAATAAATAAAGTGAAAGAAGTGTTTGGCCAGAGCTGATGATCCAGAATTAATCATTTAACATCAGTATGCCATCATATCTTCACAGAAATGTTCCATCATCTACTGTAAACCCTTCCCACAATAGAAGAAGTTCCTACTACAGTGATTATCCCTATTCATGCACTTGATTTCAGAGGAAATGTTAGATGAGCATGTGCCCTCAAATTTCTCATGACAAAATGATGACGAAAATAATCCACGTTTACTCACACACACACACACACACACATTCACCAACAGCAGACTGTATTCATTCATGATGCACACTCTAGCCTCAAACTTATCTCCACTCATCACACACACTGGATAAACAGCCGATGTGGGTCACTGAGTCAAATACCTGTGTGTGGATGTCTGAATGAATGAAGAGATGAGTGTACAGTGTGAAGCTAGAGTGTGTACCATGAATGAATGCAGTCTGCTGTTGGTGAATGTGTATGTGTTTCTAGCCCTTCTTCCTCCAGTAAGACTCTGCCGGACTCTGAGCTGCATGCTAACTGCCTTGCCTGAGGCACCAACCACAAGCTTCTATGACCTTAAACACAGACACGTACACACTGATACACACACACACAAAAATGAGGGTTAAACACTGATAAAACCTTATATCTCACACATTCCTCTGTTTGACCACAGAGGTCAGCTTCTGAAATATTCTGGTAGACTCAATGTACACTATATGGCCAAACATTTCTGGACACTATTTTGTCCAGCGTTTCTTCCAAAATGGAGGGGATCAATAGGGAGTCTGTGCTCCTTTGCTGCAGTAACAGGTCTCTACTCTTCTGGTAAAGCTTTAGACTGTTATTTGGAACACTGCTGTGAGGAGCTGATTGCATTTCAGCACTGGGGCTTTATGGCACTTTGACGCTGCATGGAACCTACACGGCTCTTCTCGACTCAGCACAACCCTTTTGCTTTTCCACTGGTCAAATCTGGCAACTGGTCACTGGAACCAGGTAGGTTTTCAGTCCCAGCTCATTTTAGGTTTCAACCATGTCGAGTAACGTGTAAACCCTGCACTGCACTGATTGGCCAGAGAGACATGTCTATCACCACAAAATGCATTCAAATCCAGCACAAACTGCTGCTTGTTAAATCTCTTAAGTTACAGCAGCTTTCACATTTATTTTTATAGGGTTCGCAACAGTAGCTCGTAACTTTACCTCAAGGTGTTTTGAAGAGGTTTATATGCTCCTTGGGCCAATGGCAGATGAAAATTTCCAGTAAAAGCCGAACGTGCAACAAGGAAATCTGATCTGTGAGAACTGGGTTGCAGAGCCGTGTTTAGTCTAAAAAACTAAAACAACACGCGAATACATGGTAAGTAAACAGCGCCTAACAAGAATCACTGTTGTGGTTTTCAAAGCCAGCGACATCACAGCTCCATTACGTGGGGAAGCCCTGCCAGGGGACACTTACATTGCAGGGACATCTACACGCATTTTACATTTAATCAGTTCCACTGACTGTACAGGGGCACTTTGTAGTTCTACAAATACAGACTGTAGTCCACCTGTTTGAATGGCCAGTACCCCCACAGAGCAGGTATGATTTGGGTGGTGGATAATTTCCAGTGCAGTGACACTAATGTGGTGGTGATGTGTTAGTGTCTGTTGTGTTGGTGTGAGTGGATCAGACAGCAGTTCTACAGAATTTTTTAAAGCCCTCAGTGTCAATGCTGACCTGGGAATAGTCCACCAACAAATAATGTCCAGCTAACAGCGTCCTTCGGGCGGTGTTCTGTGTCCACTCTTGAAGGACTAGAGGATGACCAACACAAACTGCAGCAACAGATAAGCTACTGTCTCTGACTTTACATGTACAAAGTGAACCAATAAATGAGGTAGGTGTCTAACAGAGTGGAGAGTGAGTGGACACGGCTTAAAAACTCTAGCAGCACTGCTGTGTCTGATCAACTCATACCAGTGCAACACACACTAACACAGAATAGCGCTGAGAATGAGCCACCACCCAAATCATACCTGCTCTGCAGGGTCCTTTGGGCGTCTTGACCATTGAAGAGCAGGGTGTAATGGGGATAAAGAAGTATGTGGAGCAACAGGTGGACTACAGTCTGTAATTGTAGAACTACAAAGTTCTCTTGTCTGGTCAAGGGATCTGATCAAATGGACAATGAGTGGAGATACGAGGTTAGTGTTCCTATATTGGTAATTTTAAAGAGTAGAATTATTTAGATGCTGCCCTGCATCCCCTCACACCCAAAAAAAAACTACAGATGATTAACAACCCTAACTGCCCTCACGTAAACACGTTACTGTTTAATTTAGCAGAAAATTAATAATTACTAAGCAAGCAGGGTCTTTTGCTATCATTGTGTTTTAATTGCACAACTCAAATAGCAGGGGGTGGTGTGGTTGGTGGGGGGCATTGGTGGGTGGTGTTAGGTATGCATTAATGGTTGGTGGGTGGTGTTAATGAATCCTTGGTGGAAGTGTTGTTGGTTTTTTAATGAGGAAATTACTACTATTAGTGCTCTCGTGTCCGAACACACCAGAGCCAGAATCTCCTAATTGTTCTGCCACAGGACACGACAGACAAATTAGAAAGTACAAATGGAGTTCATCAAATAACTCTCATGAAATAGCATCTTTGTACTTGTTATACTTTTACCAACCCTTCTGGGCCATATCTCAAATAGTAAGCCCTAAGCCCGTACTGTTTTCTGCCTGTTGCTGGATGCCATCAACTTGTCACAGTAATATTTCTGCTTTAAATATAAGGCCTTCCCAGATTAGAGTTTGTTACTGCTGTAAGATTGAAATTCTCCTCATAGTTCATGGACAATTGATTACATCTTATTCTCCAAGTAAGGCCTAAGTAAAGGGTGTCTTGGTGGGTCTTAGGGGTCAATTATAGATTTTAGATTTGAATTCCAGCAGCTATGTTGACATCACAGCAAGACTTAAATAGTAGAATTATTTCTCACATTTGATTGGCCACTATGAGCAAAATAACAAATAAACCAACAAATAAGTAAATAAAAACATTTTCAGCATAATATTATTATATATTTTTAATTTTATTTCTTCTCTTCCTCAAATAGTTTAAAGCAACTTTGGGGTAGTGAAAGTCGCTATATAAGTGTAACTTATTATTATTAGTATTATTATTATGTATTTCAAATATGTTACATTAAAAAATGTATTTATTTCCCTAAGGATTTATTTTATTCTGCATATCTTTCTCTAAAATGCAAATGAAATATATATATATATATATATATGTGTGTGTGTGTGTGTGTGTGTGTGTTTTTGAAAATGTATGAATATAAACAATTTAATAATATGTAAAAGAATACAAATAGAACATTATTTAAATGTATACATTTGTGTCATTAATAGAGAAAAACTGGAAGTGAATAATGAATATATAAACAAATGTAGAGGCACAAGTAATTAAACATACTTTGTTAATTTATTAATTTTGTTTGTTTGTTTTGGCAGGTTTTGTACTCTATCATACAAATAACTTATAGCTACTTTAAATATACATATATATATATATATATATATATATATATATATATATATATATATATAAAGTAGCTATATGTTTTTGTATTTTTTTTTAATTCAAAGTGGTTGGCCTGTGCAAAACTTAAGACAGAGATTTTTTTTTTTTTTTCAAAAAAAAAAATACTTGAAATAGAGCGGAGATTTCCATTTTAAAGTCTTTTTGCCTGTGACTTATAAGAAAGAATATCAATAAAATTTAATATTTAATTAAATATTTATATATTTATTTATTTATAGCCATAAATAATTTGAAGCACAAGTGATATATTAGTCAAGCAACAGGTGAGATTTGATGTATGATAACCCAGTGGGATATAAAAGAAAAATAAATTAAATGAAAGAATGAGTAAAACAATTATGCAAATATTTAGATTAAATGGCACCCATGACCACCATTTTCCTCACATTAAACATAACCCCATCAAATAAATAAGACTTAAAATTTTGCCCTTTTGAGAGACAGCTGAAAAACTCTCCACTCTTGATTCAAGTCTATATCCACTGTGAGAAGACAACTCAGTGATGTGGGTCTGAAAGGATGTGGAGCTGCTGAGAAACAGGAAACTGAACCAAATTCGACAACCTAAATCTGTAAGTGTGGAGAAATATCCCTGCAGATTTCTAAAGAAAATTAGTGCAATTACTAAATATGGTCATGACATAGGTCTCTGGGTTCAGTTTAGTTGAGAAAGAGACAGACAGAGAGAAAAACATTAAGGTACTTTTGTGTTTTGGCAGTTGCACGCCTACGCTCAATACACACGGCGTAAAGGAGTAGAGAAAAGGATATGGTTTACCACATGTGTAACCGAGGTGATGAGTCCCCGTAAAACACACATACGCAGCTTGTGACTTATTAAGACAGTTTCTTCAAGATGCGTACACCCACACACATGCTCACGTGCTTTCTCTGACTTGTTTACAAATAAAACCACAACAGTCTACCCCCTCCCCCCACACATACACAAACAACTTACACAAAAACCTCAGATCTTGTTGTTAATCAGAAGCTGACGTTAGGTCAACGGTCCTTGAGTCATCGAACCTCATTTAACTTCCGGCTTCAGGTCACAAAAACAAGTCCAAAAAAGCTTAAATAACAGATCATGTAGAAGTACGCTACCAAGCAAACAACAGGCCAAGCCCAAAAGATTTTAACGAAATAAATCACATTTTGAAAAGAACATTACAGAAAGAGAAGAGAATGTTGTAGAATGCTATGGAATACAAGACGATATTCCAGAAAAGATTTGGAGGACTGCAGAAAGATCAAGTATTAGTTACAAATAAGTTTGAAAGTATTTTTGTGTAAAATAAAATTGAAATTAAATATTCACACATTCTCATGCACTTTTGTTATTTTATGGCAAATTGACAAATTTCATTTTATTAAAAAAATTTTTTTATTAAAATTAAAATATTAATACTTTAGGTTCATGAATGCAAACATTGAAATCTTTAAATATCTAAACCAAATCTTGCATCTACTTTTGGATAATATTTTCCCCAAGAAAAGAACCAATTGAGGCAAAAAATGTCCTTTTTTTCTTGTTGAAATTCATTTAAAAGTGCAGTAACTAATAATTTTCTACTTAAAGTTTGTTATTTTTTGTTGAATAAAATGGACCATAAAATGACAAAAGAGTGGGAGAATGTCAAAGTATTTAATTACAATTTTGTGTTACAAAAATTGCTTTAAAACTTATTTGAACACCTTATTAAGAAGAATATTACAGAATGTCTTTGGAGTACAGGAGAATAGTGCAGAAAGGCTTAGGAGTAAAGAATATTACTGTAGATAAATTGATGTAAACACCCATGTAAAAAATCAAATCCAGAAAAATTTTCCTTTCAACGAAACGTAGCTGATCAGCCAAGACATGTGATATTCAATGTTTCCTTTTCTAGTTTGGAACAGGAGCTACGAGACAAGAAATATAGGAATTGGAACCAATACCCTTTGTAAAGACAGAACGGTGAAATCTTCTATCAGTGTTAAGTTGTAAATCAATCTGAAATAGACTTGGACAAAGCAGGAGCTGACACAAGCCTAAGGTCACCAAGCCTATCTGCATATTTTAATCAGCTCCACTGACAATCTGTGAAACAGTGGAATGGTGTTGTTTGAAACGATGGACTCCATTCAGTCTGTATTTTTGAGTCACATACAAAGACCAACTCAGCAAGGAGACCAGGCACTGTTACCTACATTGTTAAAACCTAATATAAAGGACTGCAAAGATAAGATGGCCATAATCAAATCCTAATTTCATCTCATTAAAGCAGAGGTGTTCTAACGAATACAAAAAGTACCGGTCGCTGCAGGTTTCCATTGCAGCAAAGCAGGAACTGAAGTGATCAATTGTTTAAAGACTGAGACTGACTGATAAAAGATTGGCATCAGGTGTGCTTGTCTTGTTTGGAGTGTAGACCTTCACCCAGACTTGCCCTTTGTGAATAAGTTTGGACCAGTGTTAAACTTGACATCTCATTTTTAATTTTATTTAATTTTTAATATTTTGACTAAAATGTGTATAAATTTTAGTAATTTAATTATTGTTAGTTTTAGTCGATGAAAAACAAATGTCCATGTAATAAGCAGTTAGTCGAATCATGTATTTTAAAAGGTTTAAGATATAATTTATTCTAAATTTCATAAACAATAGCTTAAAAATTATGTTACATTTAAAATGTAAAAATATGGCCACTTTATTTCTTCAAATACATTTTGCATTTATTTAGCATTAACATTTTAAATTGAAAGTCGTCTGTGTAAATCATAGACGAACAGTTGATAAGAGCAACTCTCAGATGCTCTAAGAATCAATTCTTTGGGAGTCAAATCCTCTTCACTATTCCTGCAGCTCTTGTTGCCCTGAAAACCGTAAACAGAGCATTTTCCTCCTTTACGTTCTATTTCCTTGTGTTTTAAAATCAGAAATAACGGGTCATTCTTTAGTCTTTCACATTTTGGTTTGTTTAGACATTGATGAAATGTGCAAAACCTGTTATATTTTACATCTTCAAATGATTATTTTTATTCAGCTCTCATATAGTTTTATTGTGAAATTTAGGTTGTCAACTAATATTTTTGTCATATTATTTGAACAAAATTAATACTGGTTTGAACACCTCTGCATTACTCAACTCTCAACTCAGCTGAACTTTATTTATAGAGCACTTTAAAAAACACCAACAGCTAAAACAAAGTGCTGTACAAAAGATGTTTATAAAACAAAATAAAATAAAATAAAATAAAATAACCAATAAGGAAAAATAAATAACTTAAATAAAAACAAAAACTAATAAAACAAAACAAAAGTCTCATGCTGGGTTGAAAGCCAAGGAATAAAAAAAACAAAACCAAACCATTAAACCAAAATGGTATAAATACCTTAGCAAAGTAGCAATGATGGTGAAATCATGTTATGTATATTATCAGAACTTGACATAATCTTATCCAGAACCAGTGGTCGGCCCAAATATAAAACTAAAATGGCAGTGTTCCATCTTAATGAAATACAGAATATATTCCTTGTTGTTTGTGGCATTAATTTGCATATTATATCTTTATAGCCCTCATCCCTAATGGTTAATTTTTCCATCATGCCGTGTTCATGCACACAGCATGATCATATTTTTTCACCAATATAAGGAAGGAGCCAAAAGAATGCTTTGAATTTAATATTTAATATTTCCAGTACAGCCTTGGCCATGCTTGACTCCCAAAATGGCAGCGACCACAAGCTGTTCGTCAATGATACATCTGTCAATGACTGGTAACTCTGGGGTGAGTCAGAGTGGCAGGTTTTGGCTTAACGCTAATCATTCAACACAAAAACATTATGCACTTGTGGCTGAATGCCATCAAATCCTCAGTCTTCAAAATATCACGTAAAGATCCTTCAGGAGTGTGGAATAAGCAGGATACTACCCATTAATACCCCTCATGTCTAAAGAAAGGTGTTGAATATTGATGCTAATCAAGTAGCACCATGCTGTTTTCATGCTAATGTTAGGTCTTTGCTTTGGGGCCTGGGCCTGAGAAAAAAAAACAACAACTTTACTTATGTTTCTGCCTTTATTCTGGATGAGATAAAACTATTTGGACAATGTGGGCGCTTAACAAATTTGTTATCAAGGCCCACCATGGCAATTACTGTCTGTCCTCCAATATTGCGTTCATATTACTACAGTCAGCAAAGAGCCACAGCCAAAGTTAAAGTGGTTTGGCTCTGGTACTAGAGAGAGAGAGAGAGAGAGAGAGAGAGAGAGAGAGAGAGAGAGAGAGAGAGAGAGAGAGACGTCTTGTATTGGCAGAGAAAAACGTGTCTAGAATGATCATATCTCAGTGACAGGGAAGCTACTCAGCAGAAGCCGGCAGTGTGTAAAGGATCCACACACACACACACACACACACACACACACACACACACACTGACCTTGCTCAGTCACGGAGGAAAGAAAGAAAGAAGGAATAACTTGAGTTACGGTGTGAAATTAAAGGCGATCTACTGCACCTCTCACTCATAAATCGCTGTGTAATTACTAGAGCCAATCGATCCCCCTCTCTCTCTCTCTCTCTCTCTCTATCTCTCTCTCTCTCCACCCCCACCATCCGTTCTCTCTATCTCTCTCCGTTCCTTTCCTCTAACGTCTTGGTTTAACCTCTTCCTCTCTGGCTGCATCTCTCTCTCTCTTGCGCCCCTTTTTTCTATCTCTCTCTCGCTCTTTCCCTATCTCTCTTCCCTCTTGCTGATATATAGTAGTGTTGTTGGTGTAGAGTTATGAGGTTGGCTGCTGCAGTAGAAACAACTCTTTTAGTGACATTACCCTGAAAATAACAACTCAGAACCACTGCAAACACAGCCTTCCCGCAGCGCTCTGTACACTTTAGTTTTGAGAATCCTAGTCATACAAGACATGCCTAGACTAAATGTTAAATATTTTCATTAAAAATAAAGATTAAAAGTTATAGAGATAATGGGACCCACAACTCCCTGGTGTCACTTCAACTCTCCCCATCAGGTGAACGGCACTTCAAATTTTGAGACTCGGATTTGAGCAAATGCAGAGCTGTTTCTCTCCAGCTTTCCACTGTGAGAAAATAACCGTGAACTATGGGTCTGAAAGGAAGTGAAGCAGACAAGAAGCGGTTAGTGTGGAAAAGAAATAGACACAAAACTAAGAAGCTGCTGATGTTCTCAGAACCAGACAGTGTCCAGACTTCGGCATCGGAGTGTGTTTGGAATTTGTGACCAACTTCTAAGACTTAAATTTGACACATTTTTGAATTGGAAATCTGAGGAATTTTAGCCATAGCCTAAAGTTTAGAGAAGAGGGCTTAGGACCAGAAAATTGACCAACAGGAATAATTGGAGCAGGTGGAGTAAAGGAACAGCACTGTGTCCTCCCTCAACATCCATGGCTGCTGATCTCTTAAGCATAACCTAAACCCAACTGCTCCCTGGGTGCTGGGGGTGATGGCCTACCACCCCATGCGTGTGTGTGCTCACTGGCCTTAGTGCACTAATGCATGTGTGTGTGTGAGAGAGATTGCAGCCCTAATTTTCTTATAATGTTGTATATGTATTTAATTGGTGATATGTGAAATAATTTTCAATTTACATAAGTTTTATGCAAAATATAATATAGTGAATATAAATCATATAAAAGGAGCATCCACTTAAGGGTCAGATATTGTGAAGTGAAGGGTCAAGTCTCACCATTTCCATATAGCTCAAAAAGAAAAAAACATATCTAAAAGCATGATAGCAAAGAATTTAGGATTTTTTAAATAAACCGTGTATAATATTGTGGAAAAAACTGAGATATTTGAGAAATCTCAGTCTGAGTTTAGGAGAATGTTGGAAACTACTGTTGAATGCACATGACCTTTGAGCCCTCAGACAGCATTGCATAAAAAACAACATACTACTGTGGAATGTATAGCCACAAGGGCTTGGGAGTACTTCAGAAAACCTTGGTTGCTTAACAAAGTTCACCGCTGCAACAAGAAATGCAAACAGAAATCTTATTACCAAAATAAATATATAAACAAAACCAAGACTTCTGGGCCCAAACTCCGAATCAGAAGAGAATCAAACAATGACAACCACAGACTTTTGAGTAGCTTAGGTCTTATATCAAGAAAGACTGGGCAAACATTCCATTTGTAAAACTGCTACAATTAATATCCTCAGTTCCCAAATGATTAAACAATGTAATTAACAGGAAAAGTAGTGTAACACAATGGTAAACTTGCTTCTGTCCCAAATTTTCGGAGTGTGTAGCAGGTGTGAAATGTTTTATTGGTTAATGTTACAAAGTACATTCAAGCTGGATTTCTTTTCTATGTAGTTTTTTGACGTTAAGGGAATTCACAAATCACACATGTTCTGATATTTATCGTATTATGCATAATATTCCTAATTTCTGGGCCCAATTTCTTTTATCTAGGCACCCTTTATTATTTGTGAATTCATGAGTTGATGTTGAACTGAGCATATACAGCTTGTATCTCCACCATAACACACCCAGCAGCTGCATATGAGCCTAAGGGCAACATTTGCAGTTGCAGTGAGGAGCAAAGAGACTGAATTCTCCAGTCCCATGGAACAACATCTAAATCGGAATCATCCAACAATCTCACCTGACCTCTGTAATGTCTTTACAGCTGCCATCAAACCCCTTACAGCGACATGCCACCATTCAGTACATCCTTCCTAACAGGAGTACAGAGCCCTCCTACAGCTAAAGAGGGGCAGACTCCCTATTAATACCCCAGATATCAGAAGAAAACATTAATGCGTCCATAAATGTCTAGACACATATTGTCATCCAGATGAAAGAAGAGAAGGCCTCACCTGGTAAAACTCCATTAGCTGATTGGACGGGGCTTCTGTTGCGCTCTGCTGGTAGCTAATTGGTTAAAGGTAAGAAGTGAATCTTCAAAGTGATACTCAGGTAAATGAGTAGAGTGTGTGAAGTGTGTGGGAGTGCGACAGAACCAAAGAATGTGTGTGTAGAGAGAGAGGAAACTGCTAAAAACATATCACACACACCTTCGCAGACAGAAAAGAATAAGGAAAATGTGTTTTTAGTGAGATCTTATGTGTGTGTGTGTGTGTGGGTGGGTGGCGCACACGGTAATTGCTTGTTTGCGGCTGAAACGCTCTGTGACACTTGCGAGAGCCTGAAATTGGACTGTAAACGCTGGCAGACACTTAAGTAATCTGTCAGAACTGTCTTCCAGTAGAGCGCTGTGTGTCTTTTTATATGTGTGTGTATCATGTGTGTGTGTGTAGTTGAGTATTTCCAGCCATGTATTAATAAAGGTGTGGGGACCCAGAGTCCACAGATTGCTGGGACAACTAGGAAAACAGATGATGGGAGTCCTAACAATCATGCAAGAACTGGTTATGAGATAAACAGGACTTACAGCTTTCAGCCTTTAAGAGACAGAGAAAAGAAATCTTCAGTCGATTCTGTCCATGAGAACACAGCAATATGAGTCTGAAAGGATGTGGCCCTCCTAAGAACCTTGGTAATCTCACAAAGGGTCTGCAGTATCCTGTGGAGTACTGCAGAAAAACTTAGTCGCTTGATACAGTCTGCCAATGCATCAAGAAATGCAACCTCAAACTTGTAACTCACTCATACCCTCACTCACTCATGTTTAGCAACCTCACCCCAAGTGTTTGCAACTCATTGCTTTGCATCAAAAACACTTGTCCTTGTTTTACAAACAAATAGCATTGATCCACACCAGAGAGAATGGACCTACCACCTGTGAGGACTCTGGGCTTTCTAGTAATGGACTGTTGTGAGTAATGAGTGGGGAAGCTGTGTGTAATATAGCCTTGGGTGTATAAAGAAGAATAGGCAGAGTACACAACCTAAATGTGCTGAACTGTCAGGACGTGCACTCTTAGCTTCACTTTATCACCGAACGGTCAAGGAGAGGATGTTGTTTCCCAAAGCTAGTGGACAAGTGTGGACAAAAGAGGACCACATTGCTGTAATCCTGGCTTACTCCTGGTTAGTGGTTTTCAAGGCTATTTTTGGAGGATCTGAAGTGCTCTCTGCCCCAACACACCTGCTCCAGCTAGGAAAAAGACTTGATAAATAGCTGGTGAAATGGAGCAGGTGTGTGGAAGTAGGTAATGGTATAGGACTATGGTTCTCTACAGAGATAACACTCTTAAATATAAAAGTCCACGCTGGACTCTTTGGACTTATGTTGTAGAATTTAAATTGAATGTGT
This sequence comes from Hoplias malabaricus, assembly GCF_029633855.1. NCBI lineage: Eukaryota > Metazoa > Chordata > Actinopteri > Characiformes > Erythrinidae > Hoplias > Hoplias malabaricus. The sequence goes on along the minus strand of NC_089801.1, from coordinate 14,715,002 downwards.
CTCTTAGAACCATGGAGGTAAGATTAAAAACATTCAAATATTTTTGGTAAAAGCTTATGTGCAAGTCAAGAAACACGTACAAGTCTTTAGTTTACAGTGGCATTTCTGCCTTAAACTGGAGTTTTAATCAGTGTGATATTCTGTGATATTAGAACCTGTAGTATATTCTGTTTAAATTAAGCTGCAACCAACAGTCCACAGCTCTGCATTCCTAGGAAGAAATACTGTCTAGAGCGGTGGCTGGTAAATATTATTAATAACAGGTTGGGCCTTCCTAAGGTTTTAGGTAGGTTTTTAGCTGAGATTTAAAAGATGAAAATGAAGAGCCGAGGCGAAGCGTTCCAGAGCTTCAGTGCTATAACTCTTAATGATCCATCACCAGCAGGAACAAATCTGAATTTATGTACTGACAAGAGATCACCATCAGAGGGTCTCGGTGATCTTGCAGGACAGTAGGGGTAGGCCGGTATAAATCAGCTCAGTTACCTCAGTTACACCATTTACCAAAACTACATCCACATTTCCTCTGACGTACACAAGGGGAATTGTGTAATTACTCGCCCTCTGCAGATCCCTGTACCCCATAATTCCAAGTAGGATACGCTCTTACAGACAATGGATGAATGTATTATTCAGAAATGACATTGTTTTAAATAAACGTGCTCATGACAAGTTTGAGTTGAGTGGTGTTACATGCTCTTACTATTATTTTCTGTGGTCAGGGAAAGTCAGATGGTTAAAATGGCTATGAGCTATGATTATCACCTTCACTTTTGCATGGCTGAAGTTCTTTTAAACACTTTACGAATGCCCATTCCTCCATCAAAACCCAAATAATCCGGCTCTGACTGAAGCATTAGGCGCTCAAGCTTTTGGAAAGAAGCTGGTGCATTACGTGAAACGTATGGCATGTCGTGAACTTGTGTGTCCTGTTCCGTAGTTACTTGGATATGGATTTACAGTGTATTGATGGGCTCCACATCCCCAAATGGATGTTCACATGCACAGAACAGGTCAGTTTATCATCATTTGTCCCCTTTAAAAAAATCAATTCCTCTAATTCTGTTAAAGGCATCTGAGGAAAATTAAGCTAGTCCAGGGGTCTAATCTGAGTCTGGTAGCTCTCTTTGTTTGCCCATTGGTCGCTTACATCCACAGCCATCAAATCCTCCACCGAGGCACTACAGAGCGAACATTAAAGCAACGGTAAAGGCTTAACACCTTCAAGCAGCATGTCCCGGACAAGGCCGACTGATTGGGTGATGGAAAATGATGAGGGCTCTCTGACAGGCCGCTTGATGTACGTTTCGCAGGTCGTCACAGAGACCTGCCTCTTCACCAATCAAAGAACAGGGTTCAGTCCTGAAGCTGAGACGCTCAGAGAGAGAGAGAGAGGAAGGTGAAAGAGTGGAAAGAAAGAGAGAGAGAGGGACAGAGTGGGTGCCGGTGAAGGAATGTATAATGAATCAACACGGATAAGGCGACAGATAGCAGGGGGCTTCCAAAGTAGAAGGATGTGTGTGTTCGTGAGGGAGGGTGAGGGCAAGATGAACTTTGTCATCCTCCCATCCTTACATTGATCAACCAGAACATTATGATCACCATTTTTCTCATTGTTCATTCTCTCAGCTTTACCTCAAGGTATGCACAACAACAGATGGACTACAGGCAGTTATTGTAGAACTACAGAGTGCTCTTCTGGTCAGTGGAGCGGAGAGAATGGGCAGTGAGTGTAGAAACAAGGAGGTGGTTCTAATGTTATGGCTGATCGGTGTATGTCCACAGGTGGTGAAATAAATGAATGCTGAGATATTATATGCATGTCAGAGGGAATTTGTATTGTAGATTGGATTGTGATTTTCACTCTCTGTGTGTGTGTGTGTGTGTATTTGTAAACTGTGTTTACATTCCTCTAGCACGCTGAGACACAGTGGGAGAGTGTCTGGCTCAGAGACACACACTCAAGCACACAGATTAGATTCAGTCCAATCACAATCAATAGAGAATAGACTTCGTTTTGTCACACACACACACACACACACACACACATGCTCACCCTTATGTTATTATGGAGGCCCTGCTGAGTTGTTATAGCTTTCTGGGGGCCCAAATTTTCCCATGGCATCTAGGACATCACACACACATACACACAAATGACCACACGTGTGTTTTCGTATGTTTATATGTGTGTTCTAATGTCTTTACAAAGCCCCAGTGTCTGTAAATTAAAAAAGGGTCTTGCTGTAGTATGCTAGACTCTCTCTCTCTGCTCATGGTAGAGAAACAGCATTTTAGAAGTTTTAAGACAACAAAGAGTCCTCCAAATATCAAAAAGCATGAAATGAGATGAGGATGTTGCTCTATTCCTGCTCCATACGTGGGTAATACTGACTGTTTTTGCTGTAGATGGAAGTAACTCTTAATTCAGGAGAAATGTATGAAAGTAAACACAGACCAAAAATACTACAAAGTGTATCTGTGGTACATCAAAGAGTGAATAAAAACTATTCATTCATTATCTGTAACCGCTTATCCAGCTGAGGGTTGCAGTGTGTCCAGAGCCTCCCCGGAATAACTGGACCCTGGAGGGGGTGCCAGTTCATCACAGGGCGACACACACTCACACCTAAAGACACTTTTTGAGTCGCCAGTCTACCTACCAGTGTGTGTTTTTGGACTGTGGGAGGAAACCAGAGCGGACACAGGGAGAACACACCAACTCCTCACAGACAGTCACCTGAAGCAGGGCAGTCTACCTTCTGGGTAGGCTACGGACCCACTGTGACCCTGAACTGGATAAGCTGTTACAGACAATGAAAGAACATTAAGAACATGTATACTATTAATTGTTAATTATTAGGCATTAATATTAGTAGAATTAATGTGAACATAATGGATGTTTTGAATATAAATAAAATAGAATGGTCTTTGTATATTAATACCTATATTTAGGAAGAATAATTTCACACTCTCTCTCTCTCTGTGTTTCTGCTCACTCACTCTCTCTCTCTCTCTCTCTCTCTCTCACTCACAATCTTTCTCTCTCTCTCTCTCTCTTACTCTCTCTGTTTCTGCTCTCTCTCTCTCTCTCTCACTCACACTCTCTCTCTCTCTCTCTCTCTTACTCTCTCTGTTTCTGCTCTCTCTCTCTCTCACTCACATTCTTTCTCTCTCTCTCTCTCTCTCTCTCTCTCTCTCTCTCTCTCTCCAGAGGAAGTGTGCAGTGAAGCCTCATTCTGCCCTGAGCCAGTACGATCAGAAGAGTACTTCACATTCACTTAACACACACTCTTTTATTCACACACACACACACACACACACACACACACAGTCACAGTTCATCACCCTCACACTTCTCTGCTCTCATTACACACATTTAAAAAGAGCTCTCAGCAAATGAGAGCAGACCCTGAAGCCCTCTCCCTCTCTCTGTTGCTCTCACTCTTTCTCACTCTCTTTCTCAAACACACACACTCAGTCTACTCCTTTTTCACTCTCTGTCTCACATTTTCTGTCGCTCACCTATCTTTTTTTTACTAACTCATTTTCATTAACCCATTGCCCCCCGTCTCACTACCGTTCACTCTTGTTCTTCTTTCACTTCTCCTCTCTTCCTAGACATTTTTTCTCTCTCACTGTCTACGTCTGTCACATGGTCTTTCCTCCCTCTCTCTCTCTCTCTCTCTCTCTCTCTCTGAGATGTATTAGAGATCCTTCATCTCTAATACATCTCAGAGAGAGAGAGAGAGAGGGAGGAAAGACCATGTGACAGACGTAGACAGTGAGAGAGAAAAAATGTTCATTTCAGAAGCTGTTTAATTGGCCTTGAAACAGCTCCCGTTCACAGCCCAGTCACAGATGCAGCGGGGTATTATGGTTATAAATAAAAACACAGGGAAAAAAAAGAAGAAAACAACTCCCTGGGCAGCAAACAGACGTCTGACTGAGGGTGAGAGGTCAGACGTCGAGGAGCTGGAGCGTGAAGCTCAGACGCATGAAGAGATTGAGAGGAACGAGTGCAGATTTACTAAAATAATAAATAATACCAGAGCAGAAAAATATGTGCAAAGTCCTTTCAAGTGTGTGACCTGTCATATCTCTGGGTTGTTACAATGGGCCACTTCCGCCACCCCCACCTTCCCCCCTCCAGGGCTAGTGTCAGATAATATAACAGAACCTGGCAGTTAGTGCTCTCCTCCAAGCATGTTGAGCTTCCAAGACAGTGTTACTTTCATTTATAGAGATGAGGAAAGAAGTCACAAGAAGAAGAAATAAAAGAACAGAGGAGAAGAGGTGGCGAGAGAATAGGAGAAGAATACAGGAGAGAAGATCCTGGGAAAAGATGAAGAGAGGAGAGACGGTGAGAAATGAAGAGAAGGAGAAGAGAGGAAAGGAGAGGTGTAAAGAAGAAGAATGAAGAGAAAAGAGGAGGAGAGATGAGAAGAGTAGAAAAAGAAATAAGAGAAAAATGAGAGAAGTGAGAATAACAGGAGAGGAGAAGAGAAGAGAGAATATGAGAAGAGACATATGGAGATGAGACAGGAGAGGGAAGTGAAGAGAAAAGAGAAGGGAAGGGTAGAAAAAAGTATAAAAGGATATAAAAGAAGAGAAGTAGAGAACACAAAAGTTGGGAAGAGAAGAGAAAAAAAGAGCAGGGAAGAGAATTGAAAACTACAGAGGAAAAGAGAAAGAGTGGAGGAGTGGAATGAGAGTTGAGATGTTGTGGGTGCAGATAAAGGACTCTGAGTCAGTCTCTATAATGTACAGCACATATCACTCACAGCTCAGAATAATGCATTCTCCACACTGCTCTCCAATTATGCAGCGTCGGCATTCCACACACACACACACACACACACTCAGCAGTGTCGCACTTTATCACCCGTGCTGAGGTCCGTCACACTGAATTACAACACCAAAAAACACCGCTGGCCCATAACGCACAAACACACACACACACACACACAAATTAAAATTTTACCCCCACCTAAGCCACCTAAGCTATTGGATCACTTCATCTAATGCCACCTTAAACTTAACCTAGCATTACAACTTTACCTACGGACACTTGCTCATCAAGATGTTTTCTCACATTAGTTACAATCGGCAGGCAGGATTCTAGAACATTCCTGTGAGGATATGATGGCAAGCCACATGAGCATTAATGAGGTCATGTTCTGAGGTTGGACGTCAGGTTCTGGATCTCCAGCTCATCTCAGAGGTGTCCTTTCCTCACAGAGGTCTTCAAAACCTGGGACTTGGATCCAGGTTCCAGGCTGGGATTTTAAAATGGCCGTCACCATAGCCACAACTGCTAATGCACCAGACTGGGCAGGTATACATTGTGTCCGAAACTGTGCCCTATTCACTATATCATACACCATTGTCATGCTCCGCCATTTTGTATTAGTGTCAAAAAACATAGTGGGCAATTTTCAGTGCACTGAGACAGTCCCAAAAAAAGTAGTGTACAACCCATGTAAACTAGCAAGTAGCAGATTAGCCATTATCCAATGCATTGTTTGGTAAAAACCTGCATGAGGTAGTGTCTGAAATGTTCCGCATTATAGTGGACTTCTTAGTGAATAATATAGAGAATAGTGTATAGGGAGCCATTTTGGACACAGGGCTAATGTCATACACGCTGGCCATTGTAAAATTGTGCTTTATTGTTTGCAATACATTTAAGGTTGACAAAATTTGATTGGGATTTTTGTGTGGAAATAAATTGCCAGAACACTAATCTGTTCCTACCGCTGGTGTCCTTCTTCCAATGAGTTTGGTCATGGTCATTGCCACATTGATGGAATCATTCGTTGTAATAATACTCCAACTAATTAGAGCCAGCATAAACAGCAATCCAGGTGAATGAAACCCTGGTCTTGTATGAAGCTCAGTCTGAGCATTGTGAAGATGCCATCAATTGATAAGGACTAGACAGAAGGCACGCACTATCCAAAAATTGTTGGTGTGATGCGCCTAAATTGTTCAAATGCATCTCAAAGACGATTCACTTCCCAAACGATGAGACGCCAGACCCTGACTAGAATCAATGTGTCAAAGACAAACCAGTCTGGAAATTGAAAGTGAAAATGGCTCCCAACCAGGAAATCAAGGCTGGCTCTCCGTGGCAGTGTCTGCCTGGCAAACCCCTTCATTGTGGGTTCAAGATCTTTGTGTAAGCACGGGTCTGGCAAAGTGTATGATTTTTGGGTCTATTCTGGCAAGAGCACATTTGGCCATTCCGCACAAGGACCAGTCAAACAGCTGGGTATTCCACCCGGTGTTGATGTCCAACTCTGCGAAACCACTAAGACCCCAGAGGAATGTGATGTATACCTAAGCCTAAAACTTTCTATACATTAGCCTAGACACCAAGATGTCACTACTGCACTATTTAAAGCAGAAAGGAAATGTATAGAATTTAACTGCTGCACCCATTAAGGTGGAATGGACAGTTCCATTTATTTAATCAGTTCACTTATTCAGTTTCTTTTCGGCCAGGAATTTTCATTATGCATGGCCTAATAAACTCAGTACAGCTTGCTGAGTCTGTGTATCAATTCCTCATATTTTTTGGCATGCTTTAACCATCAGATGGAGGCTGTACTTGAAACCTGTAATGGATCTGTGCCCTTCAATTAACTGCTCAGTCCCTCTTGCAGCTTGGAGTGATTTGCAAGACGCCTAATTGCAGACAAATCGCTTTGCCACACACAATCATTTTATATTTTCTCTCTCTCTTTTTTTTGATGTTTAATTTTAAGTGTTGATTAAGTACCCCAGTATTTTTTTTCTTTGTGTGTGTGTGTGTGTTTAATTTCAGGACTTGATTACATGTCAAAGTTTTCCTATTTACATTTTTGCCTCCTGTTTAAGCTTAAACTCTCTCTCTCTCTCTCTCTCTCTGATAGCTCTCGCATGATGAGGCGTGGTGAGCGAGTGCGAGATTGATTTCATAAATCAAGCAATCGTTTGCAAATGACTTTGCTTTCTCTGCTTCCCACACCCTTTTTCCTTTTTTTCTTCCTCCTCCTCCTCGCAGGCCTTCAATAAATGGCACGTCACTAAACAACAAACTAATGACAGAAATGGAGCTCTGTGAATGCCACCACAGAAAGAGAGAGAGAGACAGTTACTCCTCTGTGCCTCTGGGAAGGCTTTTTTGGAACACTGCTGTGAGGATTCAATGGCATTCAACTTGTTGGGTTAGTTCTGGATCACAAACACCACTCAGACCCATTCCAAAGGTTGGATAATGAATACTGGCAACATACACTCAGACATTCACTCACACACTCACACCTACGGACATTTTTGAGTCGCCAATTCACCTACCAACGTGTGTTTTTGGACTGTGGGAGGAAACCGGAGCATCCGGAGGGAACACACGCGGACACGGGGAGAACACAATCAGAGACCTCCCTTCATTTATTTGTTAATTGATAAATGTCAAAACAGCATTGAATGCGACTTACAGAGAAGTAAACGTTTAACCACGTACAAACAATTTTTTTTTTCCTTCAAACATAATATTCCAACTTAAAAAGCACTGAGAACATCAATTTGTAAAGGTTCTTCTTTTGTGTCTATTTCCCATTTCACATCCTTTCAGATCCAGGTCAGATTCAGTTGTTTTCTCGCAGGGAAAGTCTTTTCACAGCTGTTTTGGGTCCCACTTTTTTATTGCTTTTTGTTCATTTTATTCTTACAATTTCTAGTGCCTTTGACTTTCCACACTGTCAGAAAATCTTGTTCTGGTACCTTTTACTGTCTCTGTCTCTTTTACTGTTACTGGTACCCTCAAGAGTACATATTTATACCTTTACTTAGGGAATATACTTGTTCCTTGTTCTACAATAATTGTAGGTTTTAATACACCACATTTCATCTCCAGAGCTGCATCTCATTTCAGGGGCTGCATCCTTCAAAGGACGCATTTGTAAACAGATTACGTTACAGTGGCGCGACTAGACCGCCCCATTTCAGAGGCTCCTTCATAAGCAGCCGACAAATGATTCTTTCCCGAGAAATGTAGGATGCAACATGACTGTCCTACACCAGCCGTGATATCCCATGGTTCATTGCGTGCTGGGGATTTCAGAATATTGTGACGTCAGCAGAGGAGCGAACAGGGTTTTAAACTTTAATCAACATCACATCATTAATGATATACAAATATTAAGAAGAAAACTGTACTCAAATGTTTCCTTTGTTTAAGGAGTTTATTAAACTGTAGGAAAATTTAGTGTTTATCTATGAATGAACCCTTTTATCTCTCATTTATCCCCTGCTGTGTTATAGACACAGGTCTGAGGTAAATACACAGCGACTGAAACTTCAGAACACAGCGATTATTTCTGTAAAATACTGTTTATAAGGGAGTACTATTGAGATCTGATCACTTCAGAAAGCTGTTGTGGTTACTGATACAGCCTTTCCATTTTCCACAATCACTGAATTAAATGATCACTGCTAATTTTAAAGATTACCGTTATACGTATCATGTCTTACATCTGCTGTGAGGAGGACTCTGGGAAATGAGAATGAGGAGAAGAAAGAGAAGTTTTGTATTTTTAATTACTGAAGTTCAATAAATGACTCCAATATCTACTGTTATCAACGGTTTGTGTGAAAAAATTAAATGAAAGTGTGCACTGATTATTATCTCTATAAAAAATAGCCAAAAACAAGTGCTTAGCGCCACAAACACAGCAGGAGAGCATTTAATCAAAAGGGCTGTATCTGTTTCAAATTCTGATTTATTTATTTATGATATCTTTTCAGTGAAATTCACTATAATAAAACACTTTCATCTCCAGCTGTAATAAATAGAGAAAAATAATTAAATGAAAGTTTCTGGCTCTGCCTTTAAGGCGCAGGAGTCATCAGGAGCGGCGTTGAGTGATGTTAACCGCAGTCAAACAGGAAATCCGCCTGAGAGTAGACTGTCCCATTTCGATTTAGCCTTCGAAGGATGCAGCCTTTGAATTGAGACACAGCTCAGGTCTTGGATTCTGTTCTTTTATTTTACACAGTTCTATAATGAAAGATTACAAATTCAACTCTCCTTCTGGAGAAGAGGATGTGATGTACCTTTAAGGAATGAAACTGGACATGTTTTTATTTTTTTTTCCTGATAGTTCATGTACTTGTGTATGTGGATTATCTTACATAATCTTATTTAGAAATATCTCCTGAGAACTTTATTACTGGTACTTAATAGTTTCTTTTCTCTGAAAAAAAAAGGCAGAAGAATGGCAGAACTTTCCAGAATCCAAAAAAACAAAGTTCGTTTAGTTTTGTTTCAGAACCATTGTCTTTTACCCATAAATCAAAACTCTGAATTGATGATATTCTTTGAAGAAGTTTGATGAGAAGTGCAGCATTAAAATAGATAAATCTCAGCACAGTGTGATGGTTCTACCCCACATTCACACACACATAGGCCCAACCAAGAGGAGAATTAATCTCTTAGACAGTGAGACACAGGCTAATTTTACGCCCTTCAGGAGATATTAGTCCAGTGCAACTGTCTCTGATCCAGAAATTCAACCCCACAAATCTAAAGAGCGCAAATCAAGTATGGATTTGTAATGCTATACTTGGGAGGACCCGCATGTCCTCACAAAGTTGTAAGGAGGAAAAACAGAAACTTTTAACAAGAGCTTTTTTAACTTGTCTTCACAACAGTTTGATAATTACATAGCAATAAACCCAATTTTGAATCCTCTTGGTTTTAAATTTTACACGGGATACAGTCTGGACGTATTTATATTTTAGTAACTCAGTCATTTTAAGTTACTTTGGCATCAGGCAAAGTCTAACTGAATTTTGTTGTGTTGAACACGATAACAATACATTTACTGAAACATTGCCGTCTGTCCAGAGCCCACCCAGAATCAGTGAGCGCAAGAGCACATCTTCACACTCACACCTTTGGACAATTTTACACAGATACTATCCTACTAATAGGTGTTTTTGGACTGTGGGAGGAAACTGAAGCACTTGGAGATAACCCACACAGACACAGAGAACACACATTCTCCTCACAGACAATGATCCAAGGTGAGGATCAAACCCAGGACGCCAGACCCTGGAGCTGGGTGGCCGCAACAGTATCTGTAGGTTACCATGCAACCATTATTGAAGTTACCACACTTCCAAAGTGTAGTAAACCCATGGTGACGGCAATTCTTTTCTAACTGCTGCTAATACAATGCAAATAGACTGCTCACTGTACACAGCAAATTAACCCGTGTTAAATCAAAACCATTAGTGTAAAAATGTAAACTGTCAACACTCTCAGTGTTAATTTAACACTAATAGTGTTGATTTAACACTGGTGAATTAGCTGTGTATTTGGAGGAGAAAGCTAAGTGCCCAGATATATCACAGCAGACATCATCAACAGACACTTGCACTGAATGGCACTGTGCCGGTGTGATGTGAGGAGAGTAACCAGCCACTGTCTTGAGCCGTTTTCACATATGAATTCCGGAAAATGTTTGGAGAATTAGGTTTGTGTTATTTTCTGGGGTTGCCCTTTTTCATCTTACAGCTGAAAATGTTCCACATGGTTTAGGAATGGGGCAGTGTCTATGTAGTGCATGCAGGAGGCATGGCATGAATTCACTGTGGATGGAAATGTGTGTTTATTCAGACCTGGGCTTAGTCTGACACTACCTGGACTTTGTGCTAGACCTAGGGCTGGTGGGATAAAGTCTGCGTAATGTCTGGTACAAGTGTTATGGACATTTGCGTTCACACATACAGCTGCTCTGGGTAAAGTCTAGGCTACTGTGCATGTGTAAAAAGGACATTGTACAGCTGAAGGAATTCCTAGGGGTGGAATCTGCAGTCATTCACTGGATCCATGCTTAGACTCTTGGGAGCCCCTTATTAAAACATTCCTAGGAATGAACATATAAATTATTTCACAGATTGTTTTGCTAATTATTATTGTATAATCTTTAACTGCTCCTATCCTAACCCTTTACAGATAATATAGCAGGCACCAATTTTAGAGTGAGTGTATATATATATATATATATATATATAAGAAAGAAATCTGCTTTATCTGGCATTTCATCTATTGTTTTAGGAAAATTTTAGGGAGCTAAATGGTCAAAAACAAACAAATATAATTAGAAGAGATTGATTTTGTTGTGTGTGTGTGTGTGTGTGTGTGTGTGTGTGTGTGTGTGTGTGTGAAGTATATAAATGAGGTCCCTTGCATTGTTGGGAAATCAGGATTCGATTGCTAAGCTAAGTGGGCAGCCTCAGGACAGCAGTTAGCGGTGGCTAAGCTAACTGGCATGCTAATCAGGGCAATGAGGCATTATGTTAGACTGCTAATCATTAAAAGCCATTAGAGGAGCTCTTAAATAATACAGCAGGGGCATTAGAATGCAATCTCTCTTGTTCATTGACTGGACACACACTACACTATGCCGCTTAATGTGGAGGACTTAGCTCTGTCACAATTTGAAAATCAGCGCTGAGGGACCAGCTGCAAACTAAAACATGAATTAGCCATTGTTTTCACACTGTAGTAAAGAGACATTGTGATAAAATTAGCTGGTGTTAGAAAAACAACATACCTTTAGATGCCACCTTAAATGGGAGACAAGGGAATGGGAGCTTGTTAATACCTGTTGGCTAACTTAAAAAAACAACAACTAATTTCTGCTTTCTTAACATATACAAATAAATACATCTCTTTCAAAGAATGTGAAAGTCATGGACAACATACTTTCAAGGCATTATGTTGGCTTGGATATTAAATAATTCATCCATTAGAGGGCACAGCTCAGAATCAAATGTTTCTGACAACAAGGGACAAAGTGGAGAAAGCTATGGTCTGTGCTGCCATTAAATACCTTATAACATCCATCCATCCATCCAACATCTGTAACCGTTTATCCAGTTCAGGGTCACGGTGGGTCCCAAGCCTACCTGGAGTCATTGGGCGCAAGGCGGGAATACACCCTGGAGGGGGCGCCAGTCCTTCACAGGGCAACACACACACTCACTCACACCTACACCGATTCATGGTATGAATCACCAATCCACCTACCAACGTGTGTTTTTGGACTGTGGGAGGAAACCGGAGCACCCGGAGGAAACCAACGCAGACACAGGGAAAACACACCACACTCCTCACACAGTCACCCGGAGCGGGAATCCAACCCACAATCTTCAGGTCCCTGGAGCTGTGTGACTGCGACACTACCTCTGACTTTCAGAGACACTGGGCTATTAATATATGTTTAAAGTTGAGCATAAATTAGCATATTGAGCATTCTAAAAAGCCATTAAATTATAAAGGTTAACAAATAATATATTTGTATTATTTCATAAAAAGTCCCCTTAAAAATACCAATTTAAAAAACAATTTCTTAAATTTAACAGTTTGTTCCCATAATTTAATAAATCGTTACCTCAATATAATAAATTATTAGCTCAGTGTAACTAACTGATAAATTCTTAACTCTCAATATTTTTTTTTATCACTCAGAAACATATTTACTGTTCACTACATATTTTTGTTCAGTTTTTCTTATGGGAAATGAATATTAATGAGACAATTCCTAAAAGCAAATTTGAAGAGTAACTATTTAACTGTCTAACAAATCAAGGTAAAAGGGCTTTCTCTTACATGTACCTCTATACTACTGTCTATGGTTCTAGTTCTAGTCTTTTATTGTGTGTGTATGTGTGTTTGTTAGCTTTCCTACATATGTATTTTTTTTAAATGACTGCAGGCAATTTTGCCTCCAACTCTAACTGCCTCGAAGATGGAGCACTTAACAATTTATATTTAATAGCTTGTGTGTTCTTTCTATCTACAATATTGATCTTAAGCTAAACATACATCTCTGACATTATGAGCGGTTTATAAGCATGACTTAGCCTCTTAGATTTACAACACCACAGCAAAACTAACGATCAAACTTTAGATTGAGTGTTGGAGACATGTCTCAACTCTGATGGGTTTTCTCTCTCTTGTTGGCTTTGTTTCAAGTCATTTAATTTTGTTTAAGTCTGTTAGTTCATAGTTTCTTGTTCCATGCACTTTTAAATTAAGGATAGTACCTGTTTCAATACATTGCTTTACTTAAATCTACACTGCTTAATGACTTATTTTGTGTTTGTGTTGAATTAAACTGCCCATCACTTCCCTCGATCTCCATTCATTACAAGACAATTTAAACTTACATGTTTATAACAGTGAAAACAAGTTTAATTGTTATGTGATTTTTATCTGTAGTATTCTCAAAGTAAACTGAAAAGAGCTTTTTGGTGTTAAACATGAGCTGAATGTTATTTACTGGTGAAAAATGTAATAAAGAGAGCTGCAGCATAAAGAGAGTTGTTAGCAACAGCTCAGCAATGTGATACACTGGTTATCACGAGTGTTATCGCAAGTGCATGACCAATATAACTGTTGTGTATACACACACACACACACACACACAGAAACACAAATGTGCCTTATATTTTGTTATTTTAATTCCTTCTACATAATATATGAATATATTTTCATATGGATTATTTTATTGATATTTTTTGGCCAGAACAAGAACTGAAGAATAAACTTTTCAGTGTAACTGAAGATAACTGCACATGTGTCAATAAAACTCCTGAGGCTTAATCTCAAAATGATTGGTTTCAAATTGAATTCATTTGCAAACATAAACCCCACCTCAAAATCATAAAATTAAAGCTGTGAAAATCACTGCTATCCTCTTTGCCTTCAGAGAGTAGAAAAGAACAACATCATTCACTGTACATCCCCTTGGTTCTTGCTCTTATCTGAAGCGCCACACCTTGCTACACTACTCACGGTTTATCTTTATATTGATTGGCCTTGCTGTCACATTTAATGTACAACATTGTTTGAACCACTGTCACTCACAGCTGTAATATATCTAAGACAATTTTGCACTCTACTACAGAACTGCGCTGGTGGTATAATGTAGTGGACAATGCCACTGACTTACACACAGCAGGCAGGGGTTTGATTCACTGCTCAAGATTAATATAAACAATCTAAAATTTACTTTTCCTTCTTTATAACACCTCTTTATAGCACAGCCTGTCACCTCCTCCTCATGCTGGTCACTAGCCTGGCCACACTGCGTGGGATGGCATGCTATTCTTCAACCAGCCAATGTGGTTATGTTGGTCACTCTGGCACAAACAGCATGCCCAAGCTGATCCAACATGTGTTCAATGGGTTTGAGGTCAGGAACCGGCAGGCCATTCCATCCTCTCCTCTCCTAAATTCTGGAGGTAGTCTCTGATGAACCCCACTCTGTGGGGGCAAGCGTTATCATCTTGGAGGATAGAGTTTGGTCCCAGACTGTGGGGATATGGGATAGCCACTGGTTGCAGAATTTCATCTCGATATCTCTCTGCATTGAGATTGCCTCCAATGATGACAAGCCTCGTTTTTCCAGTGAGGGAGATGCTGCCTCACACCATCACACTGCCTCCACCAAAAGACATTACTCTATCGGTGCAGCAATTAGCATAGTGTTCTTGCCTCTTCGCCAAACTTGGCCCTACAATCCAACTGCCGTAGGCAGAAACTGGACTCATCGCTGAACGTAACGTTCCTCCACATGTTCAGGTTCCAGTGCACGTGTCCCCAACACCAGCGCAAACAGGTCTGATGGTGAAGGGCAGTCATGGCAGGCCTCCTGGCAGCCCGATGAGACCGGAGATTGGCTGCATGCAGTTTGTTCCAAATTGTCTGGGCAGAGAGCCGTCAGCCATACTGTCCTGTGAACCTTGACTGCAAATCTGTAGAAAACAGCCTACGGTACCTAAGTGCTAAAAGGAAACGATCTTCTTGGGGTGCCCAATTCGCAGCTCGTCATTGACATGCCCCATTATATGGAACTTGGCCTTCAATTTGGAGATCGTACTAGGGCCCCGTACTAGGGAATTTTCCCTATCACACGGGCCCTATCCAGACCGGGTACCAGAAGCTCAAAAAAAGTGTCAAGAGCAACAGCAGAATAAGCTGTTTGGCAATTGCAGAAAGACAAATTTTTCATGGGCGCAACCCACATACTCAGCTCTACTGCTCATCACACAAATTCATGTTCCTTACAAATGTGGCACCGTTTAAAAGGAAAATTAACAGGCTTTCCAACAACATAAGATTTATTGCCAAGAAGCACTGTTTTTTAGCACTGTATTTATATATTCCAACATAATCTGGTAAAGTTTCACTGTGAACTGTATCTGATTAGAAGCACACAGTCAAGTCTGAAAGAAGATTTAACCCAAAACACTAATGACACCTCATTAATCCTCTGAAAAAAAAAACAATAATAAAATATAAAGACTGACAATGTATTCTGACACATTTCTCACACAAACACACATTCTAAATGCTTTAGCATACTGGAATCTGCCGCTTTGTAGGATATTTTCATATACACACAGCACCAATCCAAAAGTTTTTAGACATGAAACTTGAAACTGCTCTGGAATGACCATCCAATATATTTTTAATCCAGAACTAATAGTCCAAAATCATTAGCTGATCTCAGTAATGTTTATTTTACTGTATGTCATCAAATCCTCTTGTTAATGGTCGAAAATCTAGTGTAAAACCTTCCTAGGGGGTGTGGAGGCTATTACTGCAGCAAAAAATAAATCCATTAATGTCTCATTTCTGAAGAAATATTGGACAATGGTCTAGAATCTTCTGGCTCTATAGTGTATCAAGCCTTTATTATAAGCTGGTAAACAGAACCTGAAGAGCTCACTGAGTTCTCACGGGAGTCAGCCTGGCGTCATCTAAACCTGTGAATACTAACACGTCTACAGAGTCTCTTTGCAATCAAACAAGTGCCGCTTGTTCATATTCACAGGTTTAAGGAGCTAAAGATAAAAATCCTGTCAAAACACAGCAGTTAGCCACCTCGCTAATGAGCTTAGCATGGCACAGGTATGTTAGCAGCTGCAATGTAAAGACATGGATTTCATCAATTTCACTGTGAACAAAGAGACTTCTTCCGGTTCTGTTTACAAGCTAGTAGTATGCTAGCTGTTTATGCTGAGCGAGTGTTTGTTTTAAAAAAATCTCCAAGAAATCAGCAGATTCTGCTATGTTTTGCCAAATGACAGCATTATGTATAATTTTTTTCACCCCAGTTTTCTTCCCAGTTTACACAGTCACTTCCACCCATTGGCTTAGAATCTTCCAATAACTGGGACGATGCAACAAGCACATACATCCCTTGAAATTTTAAAGCTAATTGCTTCCTGCCAAAAGATAGATACCAATTAGTTTTTCAGCATTTTTGTAATTCGTAAATACAAATTCAAATATGCTCCTGATTTTTTGACATTTTATGGTAACTGTTGCATAGTATTGAAAATGACAATTGTATTTACATTATTAAAAAAAGGAAAATGAATTGTTAAAATGCTGCGTTCATGATCGCTAACATTAAAATCACCATTTTTAAATCATCTAAACCAAAACTCACATACTTTTGGATACAATATTATCCCCAAACACAGAGCAAGTCGATACACATGCTTTTGCAGCACTTTTTCCTGATGGAACTCATAATGTTTCAGGTTCCCTCTGTTTTCCTTTAGCCACGCCCCACACCTGTGAGCTGTTAAGCAGTCATGTGACTAAGTTCACAGGGGTATACCCTTATCCCTTGTTATTTAAGCTCTGTCCTGTTAGTCAGTGTTTGTTGCTCATTTTGTGTGTCAGTGTTTCAATTCTGTGTTTATTCCTGTGGAGTTAAGTGTTTCTGTTCCTTGTTGTATTCATTAAATGTCTCTTACCTCTGCACATGCTTCCACTGTCTCATCTCCCTTGCACCACCCCCCATGACATAATGAAATCAGTGACTAATAAATACTTCTCACTCACTATTTTCAAACTACTACATTTTTAGGCTTTTTTTCCCCTTTGATTAAAATGGTAGTCACCTGCTTTTTGACAACGCCATATGTAAAAAATTGCTCTATAGTTAAATTTAAATTAAGTTATTAATTTAATTACAACAGAATAGTGAATATATATGGAACAATTTTATTATGGAAATAACACACATTGTAATAGAGATATAATGAGATATGTCCAGCAGATTGTACATTAACTTAGACAATTAACACTAAGACAAAGTTCCTGGCATTAAATATGCTTGGAAGAGAACACTAACCATGCAGTTCTGTTACCTGTATTGGTACACCGGCAAGATGAGGGAGAGGACGGACCCTCTCACATGCTCTTAGGTGCTTTAATGGACTCCCAGACTTGGTATGCTGTGGCAATGCATTTAATTTCGCACTGACACATCTCTCAAAGCCAGAGCTAGTTGTTTCATACAGCATGGTTTCTATTCTTTTTTTTAACTTAATAATCACACAGAATACCCTTGTGTAGCACTAGCACAACCCATATCTGACATGTCATGTTGACATAAAGGGTTCCCCAGTGCTAATTATGACTATAACCAAGAGTGTCAGCGTAGGGAACACCTTTGATGCAGCACTAAATGGAACGGTACACACGGCCCATGAGTCTGACCACTGAAGACCACTAGAGCTGTGGTAGCAAATTGGGCTTTGTGGTGATCCAAAAGGTGCCCTGGGGCCTTTAATTAAAGCAGGTCAAAGCCATTTATCCAACACTAATTACCCCTTGCTCACTCAATCAACACAGAGACAGAGAGAGAGAGAGAGAGACCACAACCCAGAGGATAGAGGCGGCCCCCATAAATGTAATGGAGTAGAAAGCTGGCAGGAAAAAAAAAGCTAATGGGAGAGATGATGAATGGACAGATGGATAAATAAAGGGAGACGGATGGATGGACTGATGAATAGATGAATAAAAGATGCGCAGAGGCAAAGAAAGGGTGTTTAGAAACAAGAAAGGGAAAGAAAGAAGCACGAGAAAGGGATGAAAAGTGAAAAAGAACAGAGACGAGATCAATGTGTCAACGCAGCAGAACAATTCATCACGCCTCGCTGGCTAAAATGGTCATTTTCAAAGAGGAACGCCGTTTGCCATTTAAGGCAGACAAATGTAACTGAATTAAGCAGCGGATTGGATTTATTTTTCTTATGCCGAACAGGGACGTTCATATTCATTCCATATTCATCCACTCGAGCCCTGGCAGCCTTTCGAGCAGTGTCATATTTCATGACACTCTCAAACCACAATATGTCGGACGTTATGCTGCATTCTGAAGGGAACTGGGAAGATTCCCTAGTTAATTGTGGGAAAAATCCAAAATGCAAGATTTTGAAGGGATGCTACAAGCTGCATCATTGTGACATTGTTTCAAAGTCTTGATTTCCTTTTTAAGTGATTAAATTATTCATTCATTCATTCATTCATTTTCTGTAACCACTTCATCCTGTTCAGGTTTATGGCTAGTTCAGAGAACACATCCTGGATAGGGCGCCAGTCCATCACTCACCTATGGACTGATTCATATACTCACCCAGTCACTCACATAGACCTGTGTACAGTTTCACACACCCACCCAGTCACTCACATAGACCTGTGTACAGTTTCACACACCCACCCAGTCACTCATATAGACCTGTGTAAAGTTTCACACACCCACCCAGCCACTCACATAGACCTGTGTACAGTTTCACACACTCACCCAGTCACTCACATAGACCTGTGTACAGTTTCACACACCCACCCAGTCACTCACATAGACCTGTGTACAGTTTCACACACCCACCCAGTCACTCACATAGACCTGTGTACAGTTTCACACACTCACCCAGTCACTCACATAGACCTGTGTACAGTTTCACACACCCACCCAGTCACTCACATAGACCTGTGTACAGTTTCACACACTCACCCAGTCACTCACATATACCTGTGTACAGTTTCACACACTCACCCAGTCACTCACATATACCTGTGTACAGTTTCACACACTCACCCAGTCACTCACATAGACATGTGTACAGTTTCACACACTCACCCAGTCACTCACATAAACCTGTGTACAGTTTCACACACCCACCCAGTCACTCACATAGACCTGTGTACAGTTTCACACACTCACCCAGTCACTCACATATACCTGTGTATAGTTTCACACACCCACCCAGTCACTCACATAGACATGTGGACAGTTTCACACACTCACCCAGTCACTCACATAAACCTGTGTACAGTTTCACACACTCACCCAGTCACTCACATAGACCTGTGTACAGTTTCACACACCCACCCAGTCACTCACATAGACCTGTGTACAGTTTCACACACTCACCCAGTCACTCACATAGACCTGTGTACAGGTTCACACACCCACTCAGTCACTCACATAGACCTGTGTACAGTTTCACACACTCACCCAGTCACTCACATATACCTGTGTACAGTTTCACACACCCACCCAGTCACTCACATAGACCTGTGTACAGTTTCACACACCCACCCAGTCACTCACATAGACCTGTGGACAGTTTCATAAATTCACCCAGTCACTCACATAGACCTGTGGACAGTTTCATAAATTCACCCAGTCACTCACATAGACCTGTGGACAGTTTCACACACCCACCCAGTCACTCACATAGACCTGTGTACAGTTTCACACACCCACCCAGTCACTTACATAGACCTGTGGACAGTTTCATAAATTCACCCAGTCACTCACACCTGTGTACAGTTTCACACACTCACCCAGTCACTCACATATACCTGTGAAAAGTTTCACACACCCACCCAATCACTCACATAGACCTGTGTACAGTTTCACACACCCACCCAGTCACTCACATAGACCTGTGGACAGTTTCATAAATTCACCCAGTCACTCACACCTGTGTACAGTTTCACACACCCACCCAATCACTCACATATACCTGTGAAAAGTTTCACACACCCACCCAATCACTCACATAGACCTGTGTACAGTTTCACACACCCACCCAGTCACTCACATATACCTGTGGACAGTTTCAGACACTCACCCAGTCACTCACATAGACCTGTGTACAGTTTCACACACCCACCCAGTCACTCACATAGACCTGTGTACAGTCTCACACACCCACCCAGTCACTCGCATAGACCTGTGTACAGTTTCACACACCCACCCAGTCACTCACATAGACCTGTGTACAGTTTCACACACTCACCCAGTCACTCACATAGACATGTGGACAGTTTCACACACCCACCCAGTCACTCACATATACCTGTGTACAGTTTCACACACCCACCCAGTCACTCACATAGACCTGTGTACAGTTTCACACACTCACCCAGTCACTCACATATACCTGTGTACAGTTTCACACACCCACCCAGTCACTCACATAGACCTGTGTACAGTTTCACACACCCACCCAGTCACTTACATAGACCTGTGGACAGTTTCATAAATTCACCCAGTCACTCACACCTGTGTACAGTTTCACACACTCACCCAGTCACTCACACCTGTGTACAGTTTCACACACCCACCCAGTCACTCACATAGACCTGTGTACAGTTTCACACACTCACCCAATCACTCACATATACCTGTGTACAGTTTCACACACCCACCCAATCACTCACATATACCTGTGTACAGTTTCACACACCCACCCAGTCACTCACATAGACCTGTGTACAGTTTCACACACCCACCCAGTCACTCACATAGACCTGTGTACAGTTTCACACACTCACCCAGTCACTCACATAGACCTGTGGACAGTTTCACACACCCACCCAGTCACTCACATAGACCTGTGTACAGTTTCACACACTCACCCAGTCACTCACATAGACCTGTGGACAGTTTCAGACACCCAGTCACTCACACAAACACTTATACACACACACGCACACACACACACACACACACACACACACACACACACACACACACACACACACAGTTGTGGATAATTTTACACACTCACACAGTCACATATATAGGCTAATACACATACTCACCCAGTCACTCACACCTGTGAACAGTTACATACACTTACCCAGTCACTCACACACTCACACCTGTGGACAGACTCTGGGGGGCAGGGTATTTGGTTGGCTGTGTGAAATTGTGTGAAATATATATTTTAATTCATATGCAAATGTATTTATTTCACACTCACAGCTACAACAAAAGCCCTAAGTGCTGACCTCAAATAGCAGAACTGAAGGTGGAATAGGAGATTCCAAGTTCCCTGTTGCTGTGAATGCAGCGAATACCCACACTTAAATGTCAACAGCTGCTAAGAGATGGCAAATCCTTATCACTTCACACACACATACACACATGCCAACCCTTGTTCACCCTCTCACACAAGACATGTGCCTCATGAATAGACTCTATCCCTCTATGGCACACACACTAGCTATCAACACCCATTCACACTAGCGCCAGCTAGCTGTGTTATCACACACTAACCTATAGTGGTGTGAATCAACTCAGACAAGAAGCACACACCCTTAGCAAGTGATTGATGAATGTTTTGGTGTGTTAGCCTTCTAGCCGATGTGAGAGCGTGCTAAAGAGTGTGTGATTGATGCACGTGTTGGACTGTGAGTGTCTTAACTGTGTGTTTGATGGATGAAATAGTCAGAGTGTGTGACATTCATACAGGGGAAATATGTTACGGATCAGATGAACAGTAGGTGAGTAAGTTTAAAAAAAAAAACACACACACATTAAAACTGTAAACTCACACGCTATATTTCCCCATATCAAACGTTTCTTATTTGAGCAGAAACTACTTCCACAGTGAAGCAATATCCTGACAAACAAAAGTCTACCTGATGGAGAGGTCTAAAGTCTAATATAAACCTTGTCAATATTGAATGAAGCCAGGGATACCATACTAGTGATATATGGGGTTACTTGTGTTTAAGTAGGTTTTATTCATTAAAAAAAGAGGTTCTGTGTGGTTTAAATATATTAATGATTATATATATATAATATATATATAATCATAACCAGCTGACACTGGTAGAAAGCGAATACCCATAATGCACCACATGTGGTAGTGTCTGAAACCATTCAATAACCCTCCTGAATTCAGTTCCCTATAATTGTGCACTATATAGTGAGTAATATTGGGAAAAGTGAATATGCAATTTCAGACACAGGACCTACAGTATATTCCCTATATTACTCTCTATACAGTGCACTATTATAGGTAACTGAATTCAAGAGGGGTAGTGAAGAATTTTGGACACTATTTATTTATTAACTAAAAACCGCAGTGGATTATGGGTATCCTCTAACAACACGTGTGCATGGGTTGTACACAACTTCTTACAGTGCATTGTGAGATTTTTTGAGCACACTGAAAATTGTCCACTCTGTTTTCGGATGCTATTACAAAATGGCTGAGCCCCAAAAAAGTGTGCTATATAGTGAATAGGGCACAGCGAATGAAGGGGACTCCAAGTTGCATATTCTCCTCCAAGCGTGTGTAGAAACATCGATGTTGCATTAGCTTTTGGAAATAAACGCTGTCTGCTTTCAAGGATGCTTGATAAAACATTAAACAAGACCTGAATGTGGATACTGAACCATTTAAGGTGGAATGGGCTATTCCGTTAAGATGCTTAGTGGCCAGAATTTGGCTACAACACAATTTAAGTCAAATAAATGGAGTTTGAAAGATGCTTAGGTTCCAGAATGTAACAGGCAACAACTAAGGTGAAATAGAAATGTCAGTTTAGAAGCTTAGGCATCGCAAAGTAACTGCTCATTTAAGGTGGAATTGAAAGCTATATTTAGATAGTTGGAGAATGTGTGACGTCTTACATATAAGGTCCGTCAATGTTCTGCTAAAGTTAATATTTTATCACAGTGATGAACATATTTGCATATCCAGCCTGCAGTAGGTTAGCCCCGCCCATTCCCACTGAAGCGATAGGGAGTGTTGTTCCTGCATGTTTCAGATTTGAAGCTGTGCTCTAGTTGTGTTTATGTCACCGGTGGTGTTTTTTTTTTTTTTTTTTGTGTATGTGTGTGTGTGTTTGTGTGTGCGTGGATGGGTGTGTTCTCAATGTCACCACAACTCACCAGAGGAACTATGCGCCCACTAGTAGAGTGATAAATTGCACCACTAAAAAAGAGAGACACCTGTCAACCACACACACACACACACACACACACACACATAAACATGACAGCTGAATAGTATTTGATCTAAACACTTTGGGGAAAGGTACATCTTTACAAGGCCACCATCAGTAGCTAATCATATGTGTGTGTGTATGTTCTTCCTTCATATTTAGTTGACTGAACTAGTTATAGTTATTTAGTTACTCCACCAAAATGTCTCACACACACACAAACACACACACATATATGCGCACACACAAACACACATAAACACCACTGGTGACAGCTGTTGCACTGCATGGTGTGCTTGAGTGTGAGAGATATTGCAATTAGAGGCTTTGAACAAGGTGACATCAACCTGCCTCACACACACATGTACACACACACACACACACACACACACACACACACACACACACACAAACTCAATCTGTAGACCTCCAAGCTAAATATCAAATCAAACACATTTGGGAGTTGTAGGGAAAGTGTTTGTTTATCTAAACAACCCGAGTCAAATGCATAATTATTTTCTAAATAGCAATTAGCATTTGGTTCCGAGTGGGGAAACGGAGAGATGGAAATGAATATGTATGTAATTTATGAAGAATCACGTAATGATTCATTACAATTTTCAAATCAAGCAGTCTGTTCCTCAGCGCAGACTGAGCGCCATTACCGTTCATAGCTACTGAGCTAAGAACAATGAGATACACGCTTCGGTATGGAGTCACTCCCCCCCCCCCCCCCACACACACACACACACACAATGTATAAATCCCCATAGACAAGCCCTGCCAAGAGAATGGGAGGCTCTGGCTCAAGGTCTCCATGCCCAAAGCCAACTGTCTGCCATTCTAGCTTAGCTGTCATCATGTAACTGAGGCAATATATAAGGTGGAAATGAAAACTCTGTGAGGAAGCATAGTCACCTGAAAGTGACTCCTACACCACTTAAGGTGGAATAGAAAATTCTGTTAAAAAGCTTAGGTGTCAGCATTTAACTGAGACAAAATTTAAGGTGGAACAGGCAAGTCTTTAAAATCACAGGCAGCAGAAGGTGACAACTGCACCATTTAAGGTGTCATGGACTGTTGTGTTAAGATATTTAGGTGGCATCATGTAACAATTAAGGTAGAACAGAATATGTACTAAGAGACTAGAGTCACCTGAATGTGACACCTACACCACTGTTAAGATGCTTAGGTGTCAGCATGTAACTCAGGCAAGAGATAATGTGGAACAAAAAATTAGGTTTAATCCCTGAGTACTACACCACTTAAAGTGGCATGGACTGTTCTCTTAAGAAGCTTAGGTGCCAGCATGTAACAATTAAGTTGGAACAGAATATCTACTAAGAAGCATAGTCACATGACTGTAACTACTACACCATCTGAGGTAGAATGGACAGTTTTGTTAAGAAGTTTGGGTACCAGAAGCTTGGGTGTAATCAAGGCAAGATTTAATGTGCAACAGGAAACTCTGTTAAAAGAGCAGCAGTAGCACATTGGACCATTTTCCACCTTAAGATGATCAGGATCCATATCTGATTCTTGGCAGTCTGCATAGCCATGTCAGGATTAATGTCAATCCATCTGGAAATGCACATAAATTTGTACTATCACAAAATAAATATGGAGAAACAGGGAGAAAACTCTGTGTGCAGTTGGATCCAGAAATTTTACTAAATAGATTAAATAACAGAATGAAACTACTGCATCGTTTAAGGTGGAAAAGATTGTTTTATTAAAAAACATAGGTGCCTGAATACAACTGCTGCAACAGTCAACGTGGAACAGAGAACTATCAAAAAGCATAAGCACTATAAGATGACTACTGAACCATTTAAGGTGGAACCAGATAATTGTGTTAGGGAGATTTGTCCACAGAATGGAGCTACTGCAGTTTAAATAAAATAGAACCATTTGTTTCATCTTAAAGTGTTCCATGCTTTTTTTATTGCTTTGTTTAGGGGTCTGCTGAAATTGTGAAGGTGTCAGTTAAAAGATGTTGTTCTGGCCTATGAGTAGTTGTGAGTGTGAGAAGCTTTACCTGAGCCTTCTTTCTTGTTAATTGGAAAGAACAGCTAGTACAGTTAATAATCAATGACAGAGATGCAGATAAGCAGAGGTGAATCTCTTTCTTTTTCCTTCAATCTCTCTCTCTCTCTCTCTCTCTCTCTCTCTCTCTCTCTCTCTCTCTCTCTCTCGCTCTCTCAGGCTACCACACTCTGCCTTTATTTGGACAGATGAGGTTAAAGTGTAGAGGTGACGTTACTTTGTGTGTGTGTGTGTGTGTGTGTGTGTGTGTGTGTGTGTGAGTGTGTGTGTGTGTGTGTGTTGAATCCGATAGTGTGCTCTCAGATTACAGCGCTTCCTTTCCCGAAGTAGTGCAAGCGCATTGTCTCCTCAAAGCAGACTACACGAAGGGAAAGTCCACCACATTTTCAAAATTAAATTACAAATAATTTCTGAAGAGTTTAATGTCTCTTAAAGCTGCATCCCTAATGTAAAATGATATGGTTTTTAATCATTATGGTGTATATGTTAAGATATATATGTAAATACTGTATTTTTTACATCTTCCATCTTTGAAGGTTTTGTTGGACAACCACCATCCAACACTATTTTTCTAAAATGAAGTCAATTAATCTAGTATTATAATTATATAAAAATAATTGTACTCTTCTTTAAAGGATTAAAGCACTAGATGTTGGAACAGATCTGGGATTTGGATTTGATGGCATTTAATCACAAGAACATTGTTTGAACACATAGTAGGTCATCTTATCATTAAAACACACACACACACACACACACACATTGCTATTGCACATCAAATTTATTTCCACTTCCCAGACTTTATTTGACAGACCCTGACTACTTTATATAAACTGACTGAATGTCAAGCTCATTTAACGTTTCTGCTCCTCTCTCTCTCTCTCTCTCTCTCTCTCTCTGTGTGTGTGTGTGTGTGTGTGTGTGTGTGTGTGTGTGTGTTATGTGAGGGAAAGAGAGAGTTGTTAATAATAATTGCAGTTGCTTTTTGCAGGTCTTGGACAGAGAAGAAGTTCAAAGCGGCAATCCTTCATCTCTCAGTCAAACTGAATCAAGCTGACAGGCTTCCCAAAACACTCTCTCTTTCTCATTTTCTATCTCTTTTTCACTCTATCTTTCTCCGTCACACACACACACACACACACACACACACACACACACACACCAAACGCCACACTCAAACTCTTTGTAGCTATATCCCAAGAAATGGGACACTGAAATACACATGATATGGATTCAGGTCCATTCGGGTTTCCTAGCTTAACGGTTGGAGGTTGGAGTTTCCTTCACCCAGGGCTTCTCACCTTGCATTTTTGAGTTTCAGACACACGTGCAGTATCACTATTCAAAATGGTTCTGAAAGCAGCACTGCCTTCGAGGCGGAAGTAAAATGATTGGTTACCAGCCAGCAGCCAAGGAAGAACATGATTGGTTAAAATGGATTGGGAGATTATCATATACAGCATCATAGACCAGTAAAGCTCCTCTTAGACCTTTGCTTTTGCCTGCTCTGACGGACAGAAATGTATGTGGAAGAATAAATGTGCAATATAACTTATTTTTTGTTACTCTACACTGAGATCTGTTTCATAATTTTTTGGAAGTGCTGCAAAAATCTCAGTGTTTGTTTTACTTGAATGGAGGATAATGTAACTGCCTTTACGAGAGGTGTGGAGTGAATAATAGAATAATGCTCTGCTTCCTCTGAGGCAGGTTCTAAGGCAAAGTGGGATAGCTCACGGTTGCTGCCTCTGAGGAAGTAGAGCATTATTGTATGTCATTATGCAGCTTCTTCAGAGGCAGTGATCATAAATCAAGTGTGTAAATTATACATTAGACATTAGTACTGTACACATATGTGCAGGAAAGAACGCTTTCAGAAGCTTCCTCGGAGACCGTTATAGTCCTCCATTCGGACAAAACAAAATAATTTTTTTCAGCACTTCCCACATATTATGAAAAATATATAAGTGTACACTATATTGCATATGTATTCTACCAAAGTCATTTCTGGCAGACCGAGCAGGCCAATACAAGGGTCTAGGAGGAGCCTTACCAATGTATGGCATGGTATTTGAAAATCTCCATCCAATGCAATTTAAGCAATTACGTCTGTTCGCACCTGTTGGCTGGTAACTAATTCCATTTCTTCTGCCTTGAAGGCAGCACAGCCTCCAGAACCATTTTGGGTAGTGCATTTCAGACTGCCTGGATCTAGCCTAGCACAAGCAGGTAAGTGGTCACCCCCCGACATTCTTCAAGTCATCAGTAGTCTTGACCCATTAGTCAAGACATGTTTGGTCTAAAGTTTACTTCTCTTTACTTTTGCATTGCAGATATGTGGCTAAACTTGTAATGGTGTCTTACAGTTCTCCTCCAAGTGTGTTGAGCTATCGTGGTGTGTAAGAAACTTTGTAACGTTTCAGTTTGAAAAATGTTGTAGACATACATATATATATATATATTAGATCTTAAGTATTGCATTTATCCTTTTATATGCCTCACAATGGTTTGCTCCACTACCTACCATCACAAGAGTTACTAGGTCTTATTGGAAATTAGGTGTTTTTTTTTTTGTTGTTTTTTTTTGATTGAACGTTTTTGTATGCTTTAATAACATATAAAGTTAAATTTGTTGTTGTAAAGACTCATCTTCATGATGGGTTTCCATTAAGAATTTGTTAGATGAGATCACGCCACTATGCCCACGTATAGTGTACCTACAGGTCACTCTTTTTATTTTTTAATGAACCTACTCCACCTCAGGAACTGCCCATGACAAATTCCACTGTATATTATGTCTCCTGCTCGATGTGTTAGCCTTTATCCAGCTTTGTAGCATCCTATGAATATGGGAGATCAAACTTGAGGCTGGAATTGACTAAATGACTAAAATGAGGAAAATGTGAACAAATAATTCAAATAAAACTGGACATGGGAAGGGGAAAGTTTCTGTTGATTTATGCTTGCAGTTTACAGAGTGATAATCTGTATACATAAGCTTTCATTGCTTGTTAGCTATTTTAGCCGAATAGCCCAAGTGCAAGTCAGAGATCCATTTGTGATCTGGGGGAAAAACTGTGTAAATTTGATTTATGTCAGAGTAATGCATGAAGTTACTCTTCTCATAAGTGCAATTTCCCCCCTCTCTTTTGCTTTCTCTTATTCACACACACACACACACACACACACACACACACACACACAATATACAATTCCTGGTGTAATGAGGATGTATGAATAAACTATAACATCTCACCACAGAGCCTTCCAACAGCCTGAGCACGTCTAATAATAAAAAAAATAATTAAAAATCCAAAAATGAAAATTGAATTTTTGGATCCTGAAATTCCCTTATTTGGATCTTTATGAATCCCTTATATTCCCTTAAAAATATGTATTCAGTGTGTATTCAAAATTCAAGAAGAAGACAACTGTCCATGAAAGTAAACACAGCCCAAACATGCTAAAGAACAGAAATTTGAACTACACATGTTTGCGAGTGTTTGGTGGAACTAAGGTATTGAGAAACGATGTTATTGTTAAACGATGGTTTCGACAATGCAATTTACCAAAGTAGTTACCTCAGTAGTTCCAACTACAGTTTTGGGAAACACTTGAATCGCAACTACATCATTCAAACTATGTAAATTAGCAACAAGCTAAGGGAAACACACCCCATCTTGAGTTAGATATGGGTTTCTTTGGAAATTCACATTGGGAATAAAAAATTAAGCCATGAACAAGTTACAGTCAGCTTCTTGTTCATATGTGCTGTTCCACCTTTAAAGATATATATATATATGAATGATAAAGCCTTACACGACTTTGGAAGGTGGAGCTTCTGAATGAACACAAACAGAATGGGGGAATTTGTTTTGCTTTGAGAACAGTAGTTCAGTAGGAGAATCGTCTACTTTGCCTTTAGTTAGAGATATTTATTTAGTTCATGTTCAAGTAATAGAATTTTATGAGACAAAATTAGCATTGTGTAAACTGTAATTCAATACTTGTAGTGTAGTAGCTTTTTTAGCTTTCCTTTAAAACTACATGGCTAATGTGTCTAAGATGTAGATTAGCACCTGGTAAAGTATAGTTGACCATTATTTTTAAAGGTTTGCCCAATCATAAAAGACAGCTTCTGTTTACTCCAACTCATTCCAGATCATTTGTATTCTACTGGTCTGTTCCTGATTAAAGGTTTGCACTGAAATATACACATATGGAGAAAATGGAGGCCTTCCAAAATGGAGTGAGGTCCTGCAGTGACAGTGGAAGGGGGAAATATCAAGGGAAAGACTCTTTTTTGCGTGGGAGATGAATGACAAATCCCTGTTAATCTCTGAGAGCACCAGCGTGCGCTTGTGGAAAGCAAATGTGAATTGAATTAGGATTACATTGTTATAAAGCAAAAAAAAAAAAAAAAAAGGCTAATTCGAACAGAGCACTGTATTTAGCAGGTGCCCCCCTCTTTGTGCTCTTCCGTTTCAAACTGAAATAGGTCAGGGACTAATTTTAGACGTGTGTGGAGTTTCAGGGGAAAAGTTCTTGACTTCTTAGGAGAAGATATATAAACTTATATATAAACTTACTTCTACATGTCCCGTTCCTATTCTCTAAGTATGTGTGTGTGTGTGTGTGTGTTTGTGTGTTTGTTTGGGTGGCAGTTGTACACTAGGAACAAAACTGGTATGTCTTTGGCCTACACTACCTGTGTCCTTGCTCTTCTCTTCTAATGATTCTATCATTTTGTTCTGAAATGTAATTAGGAAAACAGCCATTATAAAAACAGGTGATTATTTTCAGCCATTAGAAATAAATTCTATTTATGTCATATTTGTGATATATTTGCTGTGGAGTAAAAAACATCCTCAAGTGTTGAGTTACAATACATATGAATTCCAAATGTCTTTTTAACCTCAAACACACACACACACACACACACACGTATGAGACTATATGTCAGGAAGGAAATGAAGCATGAAAGACATTTCTTTATTTTTCCTGTGCACTGAACTACATAATGTGACCAAAGAGTCACTATAGACAAGGGACTCACCTTATTAATGAGGAAACACACCTGAGGGTGTGTGTGTGTGTGTGTGTGTGTGTGTGTGCTTAGGAGTGTGCTCCTCATTACTGATTGCTTGGCAAGTAACAACAGGCCAAAATCTCAGTGGAAAAAAATAGACTAGAGGGCATGAGTTTTTGTTGTGTGTATGTGTGTGTGTGTGTGTGTGTGTGTGTTAGAGAGGTATCATGTTGTGTGTGTGTGTTTGTGTGTGTGTGTGTGTGTGTGAGTGTATAATTAATAATGCTGTAGTTCCTGTGTAGAGTTTCAGGCTGGATCGATAACCCTGTCCGTCTGCTGTAATATCAGCCCTGTGTGTATGTGTGTGTACA
Source organism: Hoplias malabaricus (assembly GCF_029633855.1). Taxonomy (NCBI): domain Eukaryota; kingdom Metazoa; phylum Chordata; class Actinopteri; order Characiformes; family Erythrinidae; genus Hoplias; species Hoplias malabaricus. The sequence goes on along the minus strand of NC_089801.1, from coordinate 14,684,446 downwards.
AGTAAAACAGCATCCGACACGCACGCACACGCGTGCGCACACACACTCTCTCTCTCTTTCTCTCTCTCTCTCTAACTCACACACACACACACATATAATGAAGTGGTGGCCTAGAGATAAGGACCTCTCTTGACTCTTATTTCATGCATCAACTTTTCAGTATTGAAAACAAACCTCCTTGTCACATCTTTATCCCCGTCTCTCTCTCTCTCTCTCTCTCTCTCTCTCTCTCTCTCTCTCTTTCACACACATACACACACACACACGCACAAATAGAGTGCATAGGTTCACAGCTCCCATAGATCTCTGTCACACAGAAAAGCGTAAAAAAACAGTTGCACAAAAATTCTAAGGTCACCACCAGGAGTATAAATCTTCCCATTTCCAGCTGTGGATTGAGATTTTTGAACAGAACTAATCGCTCAGTATCGGTGCCTGAATTCACTGATGCTCATGTGGCTGAATTCAGTCAGATACTCAAATCCTCACAGCAATGTTTCCAACATCTAGTGTAAAGCTTTTCCAGAAGAGTAGGAGCTTATGGTGCACCAAAGGGGACAAATCTCATTATATATTAAAAATATATATATATATATATATATATATTATGGGTGGCACAGTGGCGCAGCAGGTTGTGTCGCAGTCACACAGCTCCAGGGACCTGGAGGTTGTGGGTTCGATTCCCTCTCTGGGTGACTGTCTGTGAGGAGTTGGTGTGTTCTCCCCGTGTCCGCGTGGGTTTCCTCCGGGTGCTCCGGTTTCCTCCCACAGTCCAAAAACACACGTTGGTAGGTGGATTGGCGACTCAAAAGTGTCCGTAGGTGTGCAGTAAATCAATAAAAAGGCAAAAATATATATATTACAAACAAACAAATAAATAAATACAAAAAAAACTGCATGAGGTGAGGGGATACCACATATGTGTGGTTTTTTTTCTCTCTTATAGCTCAGATATAGTTAACACCTTGTACCTACACTCACTGTCCACAGTTGGTAGGTGGATTGGCGACTCAAAAGTGTCCGTAGGTGTGAGTGAATGTCTGTGTTTCCCTGTGAAGGACTGGCGCCCCCTCCAGGGTGTATTCCTGCCTTGCGCCCAATGATTCCAGGTAGGCTCTGGACCCACCGCGACCCTGAATTGGATAAGCGGTTACAGATAATGAATGAATTTAATATTATATTTTATTTGTTTTTTAATAATTTTATCCTATACAGATTCCACCCTGAGGGGATAGAAACAAGAGCAAAGAGCAACTAGGCTACTAGACTACTTTTGTCGCACCGCCATTACCCATATAGCCATTGTCACAGAGGTGTTTCTGGCATTTCAAAAACAGGAAATCCCAAAATACATACCCTTGTCATTGGAAAGTCTGGAGAAGATCTGGTGCTTCATATCAATGTCTTTGTTTACAATAATAGCAAATTAAAATTAGTTTATTATTTGTTTTTGAACATTTCTAAAACCAAGCCCCTTAACATTTTATCAACAAAGTAATCTATACTTGATAAAGGAACAGGGCATCGCTGGGAACTAGATATTTATTACTGATTTATATTTCTATAAGGCTCCAACTGATAAAACAGTGCTGTAACAAATCCACAGCCTCGTTTATTCTGAGTAACACCTCGCTCTGGTGTTCTGGTTTTAACGATCCGGAGATTTTGATGTAATTTTTGATTTTGATGTAATTTTCTCGTCAGAAAGTCAGCAACAGTGAGATGTGCCTGTGTATTCGCGTCGTTATAAGATGACTTTGTTTGTTAAACATACAGTAGAAAGCAAAAGGCTGAGTCACAGAAACATTCTCCAAACATAAAGAAGAGACTATGATAAATATTACCTCGACAACGTTCAACACAGTTCTGTTTGAAGCTCCAGTAAAACACAGCTGCTGACCACTGTGAACGGTGGAGCTACAGCGCTGAAGCGGCGCGAGTGTGTCCCAGTTCACCTCTCAACTCTCTGATCTCGAACACGCATGATTTAGGTCCCAAAAAGAGTACTTGTCCAGGGAGGACGTCTGGTCACCGGCGAACGGTTCCAAATTTAGTTCAGGAACTGGAATGTGAAATATGGCTGAACTAACAACAGACGGTGTAGTGGCGCCACCTTAAGTTCCCTCTGTGAAATGCGGCTGAATTAACGATCCCTTCTTGGCAATGCGCATTTCAACATTAGGTGTCAGTACCACATATGCCTCTTACAGAGCCCCACCTATGAATATGCACGATAGTATCCCAGTTGTGAACTTACTACTAATTCTAAATACTTTTTGAATATGTAGAGTGCATATAGTTATACGTGTCAAAGCATAACAAGAAATCCATAGCACATATTTAGAACCAGTCGATTTTTGAGTATGGTATCAATGGACACTACTTTCCCACACTCCAACAGGAAACTGAAAGGGAGGGTATCTGCCCTAAAATAGTGCACTTTATGTCAGATACTAAAACTATTTCTATTCAATGTAAGCCTATGACCTACACTGTGCAGTACACGATGTGGAGGGAGATATGAGTTTCAGTCTTTGAAAAAAAATGGCAGACAGTGTTGTATGATGCAGCTGCAGGTTGTATGATGTGTGTATGAAGTAATATTTTGTGTACTAGTTTGTCGAACGCATACTTATAAGGTTAGTACACAGTATATACTGTACACTATTAGTGTGCACCACCGAGTTGAGATGTAACCTCTGTCTTTGAAGACAGTATGTTATTTAGTGATATAATGGTAATACACTCCAAGGCTTTTGTCAGATCTCATGCTGATGTCATTAGGTTTTATTTCCAGTTGCACCACCATGGGTCTTGTGGGATATTTTGCTGAAACACTATAAGAGCATCAAATTTCTCTTTCCAAAATAACTGTAATTTAGACCATAGCCAGAATATGAGTATGATTTCTAATATGTACTCCACAGTTTCTCCAAAAACAAAAACAAATGCTGAGAGAGAGAGAGAGAGAGAGAGAGAGAGAGAGAGAGAGAGAGAGAGAGAGCAGTGTAACTGTGACGATGGCACTAAGGGACAACCACATGCAGACAAGCACTCTGCTGTAGGGAAGTAAGGAAGTGAAAGGCAGTAAATCAATAAAAAGGCAAAAATATATATATTACAAACAAACAAATAAATAAATACAAAAAAAACTGCATGAGGTGAGGGGATACCACATATGTGTGGTTTTTTTTCTCTCTTATAGCTCAGATATAGTTAACACCTTGTACCTACACTCACTGTCCACAGCTCCACTGACCACAAAGGAGCACTTTGTAGTTCTGCAATTACAGACTGTAGTCCACTTGTTTCTCTGCATACTTTCTTATCCTCATTTCACCCAGCTCTTCAATGGTCAGGACCCCCACAAGACCACCACAGAGCAGGTATGATTTGGGTGGTAGATCATGCTCTGCCATCCTAGAAGGCCTGGAGCACTCTCAGTGCTTTAAGTAATTGTGTTCTGCTTGTTCCTTTGATGTTTATAACTTTCACAAATGCATCTTTTATGGTAGTTGATGTATTTCATCATTTTAACTGAATCATATGAGAGTCATAAAGTGGATTTAAAGTGGGGAAACTATTTAAAACAGCTGTATATTTGAATAGAACAGATGCTATCTTCTTGTGTTTTCAATAACACTGTCTTTCATCTGTCTTTCTTCTTCTCGACTTGTCTTTGGATACATCTATATATCTCTGTCTTTCCTCCTCTCTAACCTTGTCCGGCTCATTGCCTCTCTCTCCTCTCTCCCTCTGGTTGAGACTGATATGGTCAGAAGAGAAACGCTGTGAATTTGATCTGTGCTGATGCTGTAGAAGTATTTACAACAGCCCATCGGCATTTCTTTTGTTGTCAGTATGTCAATAATACATGAGACTTCCATATCACTGCGGTGTCTAGTTGTTTGCTTTTGACTTTTGCCACTTCCGACATGACTCCCTCACCAGATTTGTCACCAGTAATGCTGTAATGGAACGTAATTAGTGTTGTGAAGTAATTCTGTTTTGCCGTACAGCATCTACTGCACTGCAAAAGCAGCAAGAAGCTTTGGAAAGCAAGATCCTCCACACATCATTTAGCTCTGAGAGCCTAATGCAAACCATGAGACCTTAGGAAATCCTTTACAATAGTCACTGGAAAATGATTGTGAAGATTTGATTGCATTCTGCTATCAGACAATTAGTGAGATCAGGTAAATGTGTTGACCAATAAATTCACAACTGCACTTCCAAGTTAAAACTAATGAAGAGAAACTGAAAAATGTATGAGAACCGAGGAAAAATGGACAAAACACAAGCAGAGAAAAAATAGAACAGAGCAAAAACTGTAAAAACATCAGAGAACTAAGAGAAATTACCAATAACTGTGAAAATAACACCAGACAAACCAGAGGGAAAAATGAGAGCAGAGAAATAAGAAATGGGTAAAACTGGAGGAGAGCTGAAATATAATAGAACAGTGCCAAATGGCCAAAAACACATCAGAGAAATAAGATAACTGAGCAAAAACTTCCAAAGCCAGAGTGAACAAACTAGAGAACCAAGTAAAATGAGCAAAAACAGCAGAGAACTAAGAGAAATTAGCAAACACTGAAATACAAGAGCAGAGAAATTAGAGAACCAATCAAAACTGAAAACAGGAGTGAAGAAATAAGACAACCAAGCTAAAATGGCAAAAACAAAACAAAACAAAACAAGAGCTTCTGTGCCTCACTGCTGCTCACTCAGGGATGTGGTGAACTAGGGTTTGGTCGTTATCATTGAATGTACGTTTGACTTCAAGGGAAATCTGTGATGTGTTACCCACTTAAAAAATGATGGTTCTACAAATGACCTTCAGGAAAGAAGGTGTTCTATATAGAACCCTGAACACTTGAGGAACCTTTGGCATGATTAAAGGGTTCTTTGTGTTTCTAAGGGGTTCGTCAGATTGAAGGAGAATGTGCTATAAATGGTTCTATATAGAATCTTTTTAGAAAAGGGTTATATTTTTGCATCAAAACATTAACAAGCTTGACACTGGAACAATATATATATATATATATATATATATATATATATATATATATATATATATATATAGATAGATAGATAGATAGATAGATACTGTTGTGCTAAAATTCACTAGTCTGATGACTCTAATTCTGGTCAAAAATATCAAAGTAAATCTAGCTTTTTTTTTTTTTTTTTTTTTACAGAAATTAAGCCGTGCCCACTGCAATTAGTGTGGCAAAATATCCATAGACACATAAAATGGGAAATGAACCACAGAATAGCCCACATCTATGCTACCTTTAGGCAAGAACCTTAATCGGCCACATTATATCCAAACATTTGAGTCAGATTTAGCTTAGCGCCTTACTTTCTCAGAATATTGCCTCAGTAGAGAGCATTTAGTACGTTTCAGACACTGCTGTGATGCCACTGTGAGATTTTCGCTCAAATACAACTTTTTAAGTGTGGTTTAAAGCAATATTTTCTGCAATGAGAGTAATAATGTAAGAAAATTTTTAAAATATATTGTTATTTATATAAATATATTTTATTTTATGTTTATTGGCTTTTTCTATTGTTTTTCTCTGCATTATCGTATACAAAATTAGATACATTAGAACATAGCCACATAGTGTAACAAAAAAAAGGAAAAATATGAACATGGGCAGCAAACTAACTAAAGCAGCAGCTTCAACGGTTTATTTTTAAGAGATTCCACTGAATAATACGTACACTTCTTTTGGGTTGGACACACTTTTGAGGGGGCTGTTGATCAGCAAATTCTGTGAGATTAAAAATGGCCATTTTAAGGTAGCCCTTGTGTGTTAAAATAGGAAAAGCTGGTTCATTTTCCACACACAACCGCAAGGGAGCAAAGACCCTCTGTTCAGTCTTGTGTATCCTGAAATGTATTTATTCTGATGATTTGTTTGTTTGCCGCTTAAATCGTGGAAGAGAATGCGTCGATATCAGAAGCGAAACCTCCACACATATTGGCGTTGGGCGCATAATTTGACACCGTCCTTGATTTACTTGCTGCTGTATTGATTTTTTCATATGAAGGGTCCATCAGGAGAAGGCTGAGGGGCTGTAGTTCAGGAGAGAGGAGTTAAGTGGCGAGGCGCAACGCTCTTTCATATCAAGCCGCTCTGCTCCACAGCAGCCAATTACTGCCTTAAATCCACCTTAACAACTCATCAGCGTTAACACTGGGCGGGAAAAGAAATCACTTGAAGAATTACAATTTATTTTGCCGTGGAGCTGAGACGGTAATAAACCACAAAATCAGGAGATTCACTCTTTCTCTCCCTCTCATTTTCTTTTCCTCACAATCTTTCTCTCTACTTCTCTCTCTCTCTCTCTCTCTCTCTCTCTCTCTCTCTCTCTCTATATATATATATATATATATATATATATATATATATATATATATATATATATATTGCTAGTGTAGGGCTATTCACTCTACAGAACTGTGTACCAGCCCCTACCTCTGCACAAGGTATGGTCTCAAACACATTAAGAAGGCGAGCAGTTCTACAAATTAACTCTGGAAAAGACCACAGCTGTTCACTGAAAACCATTCCAGGTGACGACCTCATGAAGCTGACTGAGAGAACGCAGAGAGTGTGGAAAGCTGTCATCAAAGAAAAAGGTGGCTACTTTGAAAAATCTAAATTATAAAATATATTCTGGTTTGTTTAGCACTTTTTTCCAACATAATCCCATATGTTCCTTCATAGTTTTAATGTCTTCCATATTCATTTACAATGCAGAAAATATTAATAAAAAAAAAAGCCAATAAACAAAGAAAAAACATTAAATGTCCAAACTTTTGACTGGTACTGTACATATATATAATTATCCTTTCTCTCTCTCTCTCTCTCTCTCTCTCTCTCTCTCTCTCTCTCTCTCTCTCTCTCTCTCTCTGGTACAGACTGATATGGTCAGAAAAGAGATGCGGTGAATATGATCTGCATTGATTCTGTGGAAGTATTTACAGCCCCCCGTCTGCATTCTTGAGCACAGCGCTGAATCATAAGTTTAAAAGGCTATAATTATTAACTCTCTTTCTCTCTCTTATACACACACAGCTGAGGTGTGCAAGTGAACAACTGGGTCCGAACACGGGTGAGTCACCCAACAAGAAAGTGTGTATATTAAATACATTATTTAGGAGGGGGGTGTTAAATGTGAATAATATTGAAAGTTATTAGAAAGGGGAAACTGTGTGTGTGTCCAATAGTTTACGCATAATGCAGATAACAGGAAAACAGCAGCAAGATGTTGACGTCTTCAGGCGTCTGGTTCCTATCACCACCACTGAACAATTCTGACTCAGCACATTTGAACTGAGCGATCCACATCAAAATACTCTGAATGACTTTGTTTACAGCTCGACCAGAGCCTATGCTGAGAGTTCGGAAAATGGGCGAACGGGTCCTTTAAAGGTAAGGGACCAGGGGAAGTTCAGTGATAATGTTGGGAAAGTTGCATCCAATAAGTGTGATTAGAATGCAGTGCGGTTGTCCCTTATATGACCCTAATGTCTCTCTGTCTCTGTCTCTCTCTCTCTCTCTGTCTCTTTCTCTCTCTCTCTGCCTACTTCCAGCATCCTCCCTGCTTTTTGTTTGCCTTGCTCTTAAATCAATTTGTGTGAGTGAATAGGCATGAGAGTGTGTGTGTTTGAGAGAATGAGGGTGAGAGGTGTGGGGAGGGAAGAAAGGGGAGAGAGAGAGAGAGAGAGAGAGAGAGAGAGAGAGAAGGAATATATGGAGAAATGTTCCCATAAGTACAGAATGAAGTTTATTAAAAGACATGATCAAACACCTTGGCACTGTGTGCGTGTGTTTGTGTGTGTGTGTGTGTGTGTGTGTGTGTGTGTGTGTCTGTTGACTGTATTTATTCAACCCTGATATTTGTGTATGTGTTTTGGGTTCCGTCTGGGAGGTCATATCACTTCAGGCTATTGTTTGTGTGGGTGAGCTTTATCAGATGCTAATTCACTTGACACAGCTCCAATCTGTGTGTGTGTGTGTGTGTGTGTGTGTGCTATATGTGTTGGTTTTCACATATTTTCAAGACTTGGGTACAGTCCTGACTTAGTCCTGTGGAAGTCATGCAAAGAAAATGTTCAGAAAGGGAAAGAATGACTGGTGCTGTCCATTGAAGAATAGGGACAAACAAAGTATGCAGCACAACATAGGGACTAAAGTCTGTAATTGTTGAACTACAAAGTGTTCCTGTGGTCAGTGGAGCTGAGAGAACAAGGAGGTGTTTGTAATGTTATGGCAGATTGGTGTCAGTGTATGTATGACTGTAGGTCCTGACAGTCTACAAATGTGTTTGTGTGTGTGTGTGTGTGTGTGTGTGTGTGTGTGTCCCATTCTTCCTTCATCAGAATTCATGCAGAAATCTCAGCTTCATTGAACGCTGCTCTAATGCTGCCGCTCCTTAGTAATGGAGGCAAATCTTCGGGGAATACTTTGCTGGATTTTCCAGAACATCACCCATGTTTATCTTGTCCACTGGGTTCAGGTGGGGAGTTCATTGTTGGAGCTGAAATCACACGGTGGGCACGGTTCGATGGTCAGCCGCTGTCAAGCTTCAGGCTCTCAAGCTTCTTCTAAATATGCTCCACTCTAATTCAACTTCAGTCCAATTCCCTTACTTTCCAATAGCTGTTAAGTGACATCCCTTTGGCTGCATGGGCTTACACCTAAAGGTTTCATACTCATTTTAAAGGGGCAACCAGTAATATACATGTGCTGGTCATAAAATTAGAATATTATGAAAAAAGTTGATTTATTTCAGTAATTCGATTCAAAAACTGAAACTTGTATATTATACACATTCATTACACACAGACTGATATATTTCAACTGTTTATTTCTTTTAATTTGATGATTATAACTATAAAACCCCAAATTCAGTATCTCAGAAAATTTGAATATTGTGAAAAGGTTCAATATTGAAGACACCTGGTGCCACACACTAATCAGCTAATTAACTCAGAACACCTGCAAAGGCCTTTAAATGGTCTCTCAGTCTAGTTCTGTAGGTTACACAATCATGGGGAAGACTGTTGACTTGACAGTTGTCCAGAAGACGACCATTGACACCTTACACAAGCAGGGCAAGACACAAAATGTCATTGCTAAAGAGGCTGGCTGTTCACAGAGCTCTGTGTCCAAGCACATTAATAGAGAGGTGAAGGGAAGGAAAAGATGTGGCAGAAAAAAGTGTACAAGCAATAGACATAACCACACGCTGTAGAGGATTGTGAAACAAAACCTATTCAAAAATGTGGGGGAGATTCACAAAGACTGGACTGCAGCTAGAGTCAGTGTTTCAAGGACCACCACCACACAGACGTATGTAAGACATGGGTTTCAGCTGTTGCATTCCTTGTGTCAAGCCACTGTTGAACAAGAGACAACATCAGAAGCGTCTTGCCCCTGGGCTAAAGACAAAAAAGGACTGGACTGCTGCTGAGTGGTCCAAAGTTATGTTCTCTAATGACATTCAATTTTGCATTTCCTTTGGAAAGCAAGGTTCCAGAGTCTGGAGGAAGAGATGGGAGGCACAGAATCCACGTTGTTTGAGGTCCAGTTTAAAGTTTCCACAGTCAGTGATGGTTTGGGATGCCATGTCTAATGTGTTTTCTGAGGTCCAAGGTCAATGCAGCCGTCTACCAGAAAGTTTTACAGCACTTCATGCTTCCTGCTGCTGACCAACTTTATGGAGATGCAGATTTCATTTTCCTACAGGACTTGGCACCTGCACACAGTGCCAAAGCTACCAGTATCTGGTTTAAGGACCATGGTATCCCTGTTCTTAATTGGCCAGCAAACTCGCCTGACCTTAACCCCATAGAAAATCTATGGTATTGTGAAGAGGAATATGCAATACACCAGACCCAACAATGCAGAAGAGCTGAAGGCCACTATCAGAGCAACCTGGGCTTTCATAACACCTGAGCAGTGCCACAGACTGATCGACTCCATGCCACGCCGCATTGCTGCAGTAATTCAGGCAAAAGGAGCCCCAACTAAGTACTGAGTGCTGTACATGTTCATACTTTTCAGTTGGCCAGCATTTCTAAAAGTCCTTTTTTATATTGGACTTAAGTAATATTCAAATTTTCTGAGATACTGAATTTAGGGTTTTCATTAGTTGTCAGTTATAATCATCAAATTAAAAGAAATAAACACTTGACATATATCAGTCTGTGTGTAATGAATTTGTATAATATACAAGTTTCACTTTTTGAATGGAATTGCTGAAATAAATCAACTTTTTCATGATATTCTACTTTTATGACCAGCACCTGTATTTACTATTTATTAAATCATAAAAATTCAATGTTAAGTTGAACAACTGTCATATGTGAGAGCAGTGCTGCATTGGGTATATTCTTCTTTAAGAAGTGTCCATGCTTTTTGGTTTCAGCCTGTGATCCTGCCCAATGTCCAATCGCAGTAAACCCAGGTTGCCAAGTATGGCACATAATAAGGCAAATAGGTTGGGTTTGGCACATCGTGAACTTCTTGAAATTTGAGAAGGTTCAGCTTTCCTCAACCTGGCAACCAGAGTGAGCTTCGCATCTGGGGAGGAGGCAGAGGGGGGCTAGAAATCTCTCCACTGTTTGGAATTTAACTTGTTTTTATAGCTTGCTGTCAGTATTGCAGATTGCTCCTTTAAGTCAGAGTAATTCAATAATTCATCTCCTAAAACCACTTCTTCATGTTTAGATCGAGATCTGGCACCTACCTGGGATCATTGCAAGGCAGTAACACACCCTCGCCATCAAAAACATCACACACAGACACCAGTGGACACGGAACTGAAATAGGTTGGTAAAATATTGGTGATTACATAATGCTGAGGGTGCTAAGTACCATGAGGTCATTGTGCCCAAGTCCACATGTCAGAACACAAGGAGCACGGTTCTCTGACGTAATGGAGCACTATCCTATACCTCAAGAAAGAGCTGAAGTCATGTTTTTGATCCAAAACATAAGTAGCATCCCCTCAGTGCTGTTACAGTGGATGCCATCAAATTCTCTCAGAAATATTCCAATTTATGAAGTACTCTTGTGAGACTTCAAGCTGCAGCCTGAGAATTACTTTGATTTAATTTTTGAATAGCCAACCACAAAATGGCCACCCTCAGCATATTAGAAAATGGCTGCTATAGAAACATGGGCAGGGCATGGGAGATCAGTTCAGCAAAGTTCCTCATCACTCGGATGTCTGTATGTGTATATATGTGTGTGTGTGTGTGTGTGTGTTAGTAAACATGCTGCTAAAACAGCACTAAAATGACCCAAGCTTGGAACACGACATCTGAACAAACTGGGCCATTAGGAGGAGGATGTGTGAACACTAGGGATGAAATGTGTGTGTGTGCGTGTGTGTGTGTGTGTGTATGTGTGTGTGTCCTAATGTGCTAAGATGACCCACTAAGTGTACAGATAAAAAAAGTACCTAGCCTTATTAAAAATAGCCCAATTATCAATATATTAGCAAAATCTTTCCAGATATTGAATGTGTGTGTTTGTGTGTGTGTGTGTGTCTGTGTGTGTGTGTGTGTGTGTGATGGTAAACTGAGCGTTGTCCTTGCTGTGTGCTCTGGAGATTGCTAAAGTGCTCTTATTTTAGACAAGACTGATCTCTGAAGACCCACAGTTCTGCTATCTGAAACCTTGCTAATGGACAGCACACCATGTGTGTGTGTGTGTGTGTGTGTGAGTGAGTGGAGATAGAGAGAATGCAGGTACATCTGAACTCAGGCCTGCCTTTACTTCCATTTCCCAACAGCACAAATCAAAATCGCTTCAAAAGTGTTTGTAACATTTCTTCAAAAAGTCCACAGATCAAAAGTTTGGAGACAAAATTTATACAAAGGTCTACAAGTAGATCTTCTGAAATGTAAGGGATTAATATGAAGTTTGTACCTCTTTTGCTTCACTACAAGCCTGTACTCGAATTGGAAGGCTGAAATGTTCCATGTCAGTCTCTCATCAATCATTTTCGGTAACATCTTCAACAATAACATCTAGAGAAAACCCATGCAGACACAGGGAGAACATACCAAACTCCTCACAGACAGTGACTCATTAGAATCAGACCCAAGACACCACTCCAATTCCTCCCAAAGGTACCGGATGAAGCTAAATCATCTATATTCCACTGAACATAGTTCTGCCACATCACAGTCCAATGCTGGGCATCTTCATACTTCTGAGTCTGATGCTTGGTGTTGAGCACAGTGCACCGATGGCAAACACAAGTGTGACAAATTTGTCCACAGCTTGAAAATAATCCATAATAATGTACTAACCAAAAGCGCTTTTCCACTGCATGGTACCTACACTTCATGATTCTGCTTCTGCTTTTTTGCTTTTCCTTTAGGACAGTTTAGTTCCTGGATCCTGTAACAAGGTTTTTTAGTCCCTGTTTGCTTGTGATTCCATGCAAGTCAAGTACCAAACCTGACATATAAACCTTGCAGAGCGCTGACTGACCAGAGATCATCAACCATATTAAAATACAGACAGCCAGCACAAACTAGGCCTTTGTAAAATCTCCATCCTACAGCAGAGATCCCGTTAGTTTTTATCCGAATCACAAAAGCAACCCATAAAATGACGCTGTGGATTTTTGAAGAGGTTCAATCATTTCTTGGACTGGTGGCTGACAAAAGAATCCAGCAAGAGCAGTACGGTGCAACAAGTAACGGAAAACTACATAAATTTGTCTAAGCTCATGCATGGCTAAGTCATATTCAGTCAAAATAACAACAACAATAAATGCAAATATATGATGAGTGAACAAAACTAAGGCCCAAAATGCAAGTAGAAGCAAGTAGAGTTGAGTAGAGTAGGCACCATGCAATGGAAAACCACTGAAAGAACACACAGAACACTGAAACTCACCACCTCTTTGCATCAGAGGGTAAAGGATCCCACAGTGTTGTATAACGAGGTGAAAAACACAGTTATATTCTGTTACCCACATTAGCATTTTCATCTTAGGAGCTAATGGAAAACTCTTATTAGACTCCAATGCATTTTTCTGGATTTCTGTCCAAATCTGTGTGAGTTGTTCATGCACAGATTATACACAAGCTTCAGTAATACCTTCATTATTTCACTTATTTCACTGCTGTTTTAGTGTGTAAGAGACTAAAAACACAAACCACAGATACATTTGTCTCATTCTTTTCCCCATTTACTGGGTAAATAATCTGATCCTGCTCTGTGAGTGGAACAGATTTGTGGAAGATAATATTTTATTGCGACACTCCGCTTAAATTATTCTTCTGGTTTGGCTTAAAGTTTAATAAAGTAGTTCTTTTTGTCAGAAAGTATGAGAAAATCAGTGAGAGCCGTTTCCTTGCCACAGTGAAGTGGGGCATAGTTTCAGTCATAAAACAATGGTTTCTGAACTCACGTAGTTTGTTGTATGTTGAACATCATTTTTATGGAGCTACAACATTCATGTTTCCATGTTGAATTAGTGTCTAATTACTGCCTGGGTGCAGTACTATTAGTTTTATTAACTGTGATGTCGCACTGTGTAGGGAGTATGGTGCTATTTGGGATGCGGCACAAGCTCCCCTACTGACTGACAGAGGAACAGAGCTCTGGTTACAATCTGACGCAGATAGGTGGATACCTGTAAAGTAATACTTATATTTCTTTAATTTTAATGTCTAAACGAGGCCTTTTAAGAAATAATAAAGTATTTAAACATCACAGTTTTTGAGTTTGTTTGAGTAGTGTTTTTATTAGTTTTTACGTTGTTTTTTGGGGGTTTTTTGAGTGTGTTTGAGTAATGTTTTTATTAGGTTTTTTTGAGTGTGTTTGAGTAAGGGGTAACTACAAATATAGCGGCTACTGTACACAATGATGTCACCTGCAACCTATGGACATCTTGGAGTGGTGTGACATGGAACTAACCCTGCAATATCAGTACCAGGCTTAACCAGTGTTTATGTGGCTGAATGCCATTGAAACTTCACTGCAATGCTCTAGCAAGTTTTCAGCCAGTCTTCATTAGCCAGATTCACTGAAATTTAGAAGGACCAGCTTTCTTGTCATTCTGGGGACATTTGGTCTCCACAGAAAGGTCATTAAAACCAGAGGCACTCAGACAGGTGCCGAGAAGAAAGTTCAGCCAAAAGATGGTGAAGGGCACGAAGAACAAACGCTGCAGCACACGACTGTGTGATTCAGGTGATAGACGACTTTTTAAAATGCAGGTGGGTGGGCCTTTGCGCAGCATTAAAAAAGAAATAGGCCATCTGTTGTTGTTCTGGAGTTGAGAGTGGGCCAAGGCCTGCGCAACTGTAATTCGCTGATGCCTTCAGACATATGGTGGACATTATAACATTACCTCTACAACTGTTGGAAGGGACCTGGGCATATGCGCAGCTGCTGGCTGCTGTAAAGCAGAAATATGGATGCATCTGCTGCACACACACACACACACCTGAAATTCCTTCAAGTGGCCATCTTCCTTGTGTGGGTTCAAGTGGCTGCAGTGTTTCTGTCATCTCTTGGGTTGGGTCACTGAACCATCCCAAAATAGTCAGCTCTCGTCTCCATAGCAACATGCAGCACAAGACATCTAGTATCCTTAAAGTTTCTATGTCACCATGTCTTTACATGACATGGTCAAAACGATCACATTAATGTAGATACATGCAGATTCATACACTCACCCAGTCACTCACTCACACCTGTGGACAGTTTCACACACTCACCCAGTCACTCACTGACACCTGTGAACAGTTTTGCACACTCACCCAGTCACTCACTTACACCTGGGAAAAGATTCACACACTCACCCAGTCACTCACACACCTGGGGACAGATTCTCAAATTCACACAGTCACTTACACACACCTGTGGACAGTTTCACACACTCACACAGTCACTCACACACACCTGGGGACAGTTTCACACACTCACCCAGTAACTCACTCACACCTGGGGACAGATTCACACACTCACCCAGTCACTCACACACACCTGGGGACAGATTCTCAAATTCACACAGTCACTTACACACACCTGTGGACAGTTTCACACACTCACACAGTCACTCACACACACCTGCGGACAGTTTCACACACTCACCCAGTCACTCACTCACACCTGCGGACAGTTTCACACACTCACCCAGTCACTCACTCACACCCGGGGGCAGTTTCACACACTCACCCTGTCACTTACACACACACCTGGGGACAGATTCACACACTCACCCAGTCACTCACTCACACCTGCGGACAGTTTCACACACTCACCCAGTCACTCACTCACACCTGCGGACAGTTTCACACACTCACCCAGTCACTCACTCACACCCGGGGGCAGTTTCACACACTCACCCTGTCACTTACACACACACCTGGGGACAGATTCACACACTCACCCAGTCACTCACTCACACCTGTGGACAGTTTCACACACTCACCCAGTCACTCACTCACACCTGCGGACAGTTTCACACACTCACCCAGTCACTCACTCACACCTGTGAACAAATTCACGCACTCACCCAGTCACTTACACACACACCTGGGGACAGATTCACACACTCACCCAGTCACTCACTCACACCTGCGGACAGTTTCACACACTCACCCTGTCACTCACTCACACCTGCGGACAGTTTCACACACTCACCCTGTCACTCACTCACACCTGCGGACAGTTTCACACACTCACCCAGTCACTCACACACACACCTGGGGACAGTTTCACACACTCACCCAGTCACTCACTCACACCAGGGGACAGATTCACACACTCACCCTGTCACTCAGTCACACCTGGGGACATTTTCACATGCTCACCCAGTCACTTACACACTCGTGGACAATTTCACACACAGTCCACCAACAAGCACATGTCTTAGGATTGTGGGAGGAAACCCCTGCAGACACATGAAGAACACCCCAAACTCACAAATCTGCAGCACCACTTTTCCACCACAAACATTTAACAAGTGATTTCAATTGATTTCTTTTATCAATAGATTGGGGTGCTTCATAATCACCCTATTAACCCATACTTGACCCATAGTGTTTAAATCATATGCAGCTTCTCCAGAGAACCACATTTCATCGCATGCTTTAGAATTAAAACTGATGTCAACTACTGTGCACAACAGAGCATGTGTGTGTGTGTGTGTGTGTGTGTGTGAGAGAGAGAGAGACAGTCCATTGGGGAAAATACTGAAGTAGGGCTCCGCCAGTAAACAGAGTTGTGCACTGCAGTTTGTTCAGGACTGTTGCCTGTAGAGGACGTGTAGGATGTGTTTTCACGTGGAAAATCAAGGCGTCGTGTCATCTGAGCAGGGGGTGCCAACAATTTTGCGCAGGACTGTATCACCTCGTCCAGCTCTCCTGGGTTTCTGTTGCAGCTGTTTATGTTTACTGAGCTACCAGCCCCGATCAATAGAGCAAAAGGCGATAACGGATCGTGTTGTGTTTGCCTTTTGGAAGCGAGGGAAGGGTACTGAGCAAACACACACGCACACACACAAACACACAGGTTTGTATTCCTGCTTCTCTGGGGTCTTGCTGTTCCCTGCTGTTCCCTTCTTAAACCATAATCCAATATTTGAGCTTAAAGGAACATTAGGTACTATTTTAACCTTAAAATAACTGTGATGCTTCTCTGAGCTGTAATAGAAAGAATACAGCCTCTGTTGTTGCCGCTCTGGGCTCAGTACCTAAGAATATGCACTATGTAACCTTTGGAGAAGCTGTAGGGGGCGCTCAGGAGCCCCCATAGCAAATTGTACCTAGTGTTGCTTTAAAGAACAGTAAGTCATTTTTTGCCACATGATTGAACATGATTACTTCCCATTACATCCTTCTATAATCTGCCAAAGATGTAGAATCAAATTCTTTTGTAGTCCCTGACTAAAACAGTTCATGCTCCACAGATCGGGTCCCCCACAGGGGGCGTCCATGTTTAAAAGAGGTTTAATAAAGGAACCCCTGATATATGCAGGCCACTAGGTGTCATTATAACAGCTGTGTAAAAAAACAATGTCCCCACATTGTTCACACGCATTCTTGTTTTCCAGCAATCAGGGGATGTTCTGTCCCCATAAAGTGCTAAGCACACACACACACACACACACACACACACACACACAAATCTGTAACGTGTTCCCTGTCTGAGATTTCGGTACACATCTGGATGAATAATACATTGACCCATAGTGCATGTCTACGTTCGGGGATGGGAGTTCAACTCTTCTGGGAAGGTTCTGCCCTAGCTGATGGAACATTGCAGGGAGGATTTGATGGCATTCAGCTGTGAGAGAGAAAATTAGCTCAGGTGCTGATGCTGAAAGATAAATTCTGGCTCACGGAATCCAGGTTCACATAAAAAACTGCATTAATCAATTCTGATGTTTAATTTTTTTAGAGCAGATTTGCCGGTAATTGACAGCTCATATTTGTGACCTGCATCCATCTCTAATGTGGACAAATCTGTCAATGAAAAAACACACCTGCACACATTGATATATATATAATGGCTCCATCCCAAATGGGTCCCTATGCCCTGTTGGCCCTGTATTGCATGATGTTGGCCCATGAACAACAGTTAAAATCACCTAAGTACTGCACAAGATTATATTTAGATATCAACTGCTTGGCTCCATTGGTAACACTCATTACTGCACTATTTTGGAACGGAATCTGTCAACAATAACAGCATTAAGTGCATGAGTACAGGCAATAACACGTTTAATCCAGTCTGGCCAGTCACATCCGTGTTGCACGCCCACACATTTGATACATATCCAATCTGGGGCCACAAATGAAAGGCTATGTTTACATTAAGTCTGAAGAGACATGAATCTATTATTTTATTGATTTATTTATTTGCTTTAATGTGACTCAAATCTGATCTTTTCATGGCTGCGTGGACACATCAAATCAGACTTAAATCACATGTGGTCCAACTTATGGGCATACGACATGAATGTGAATGCACAAATCAGATTTCATGCGTCTTTGTCCTTGTACATGCGTCCCAAATAGCACCATATTCCCTACATAGTGCACTTCTATCCAGACAGATCACTATTTCAACAGCAAGATGTTCAGCTTATAGCTGACTATAAATGGTTTAACATTTGTTCATACACTGCGCTATAAGTGCAGAAGCAGTTATTTTTATGGCATACACTGTGCACTGCATAAGGTGGAGGGAGTCATTTGGCATTCAGCTGACCTTATTGCACAGCAGTAAAATCAGTTGGCTTTTTTTTTCCTCATCATGTACAGTTGATGGACTGTTTTCTGTCCTCTGAAGGAAAAAGTGATGTCCGCAAGCCACTGACATCCACTTTTCCCATTTAAATACGAGGATTCACCTCGCAAATATGATGGTTTTGTTGTTTGTGAAATAGGTGATGTGCATTAATGTATCACTGTTTGCATGCGGGGGTGGCACGTGGCGCAGCAGGTAGTGTCGCAGTCACACATCTCTAGGGGCCTGGAGGTTGTGGGTTCGATTCCCGCTCCGGGTGACTGTCTGTGAGGACAAAAAACACGTTGGTAGGTGGATTGGCGACTCAAAAGTGAATGTGTGTGTGTGTTGCCCTGTGAAGGACTGGCGCCTCCTCCAGGGTGTATTCCCACCTTGCGCCCAATGATTCCAGGTAGGCTCTGGACCCACCGTGATCCTGAACTGGATAAGCGGTTACAGACAATGAATGAATGTTTGCATGCGCATCATTTCAGGGACAGACCAGTTCACATTACAGACAGATGCAAGACACTTACATTTATGAGTGGGAACTGTGAATACAGACAAACACAGGACAGGTTTTAATGTGTCACAAGTGTTTTCCAAAAAGCTTTGGATATACAGTGTACTTATTCAAAGGTAGGAGATATCTGGAGACTCAAGAGACACCAAAGCTAAACTGTGGCAGTGAAAGGACTGCAGAAATACCTGCTGCGTTATATATTTGTAAAAACTGCAGGAGTGTATAGGGGCCCATGCATTTCAGTTAGTGTCTGGACTAAGGTGAAGAAACCCTACCTTTTCCAACTGAATCTTCATTTCACCTTGACTAGAGAGGACAAGCCTGCCCTCAGAACCCCACAGGAGAGAGAGAGAGAGAGAGAGTGAGTGAGAGAGAGAGAGAGAGAGAGAGAGAGAGAGAGAGAGAGAGAGAGAGAGAGAGAGAGAGAATGTGTCTGTGTGTATATATGTGTGTTATTGGCACTTGAAGGGGACCTGTCTCCCTCAGGGACTCTGACATCTTCATCTTGATATTTCCTAATCTACAGCTCAAATCCCAGACAAGGACATAGACAGATTACTCTCCCCTCAACACACACACACACACACACACACCATGGTCTTTAGGGGACATCATATACACTCCTATTCATTTTACAGAGACTTAACCTAACCTTGCTACAACCCTAAACCCTAGCCCTTACCCTAACATCCATAAAACATGACTTCACCTTAAAATGCAATGACATTTTAAATGCAATTACACTGTGGGGACATGGTTTTTTCCACGTAATGAAGATAAGTCTCAGCAGTGTGAGTGTGTAAACATATATTGAGCCCCAAAAATTGATATATCTGGACGACACCACACACATTATTCATTCATTCACTACTTCATTAATTTATTCATTCACCTTCTAGCAGCTTCATCCTGTTCAGGGTCATGGTGAGTACTCAGAATCTTTGGGTATAAGACAGGAACTCACCCTGGACAGGACACCACCCTGCATGGCAAACAGACATTGTCTTGCTGGAATAACAAGGTTTATTATATGTAATAACAGTGTAATAAAAGCATAATAATATATAACATTATCGTTTATACATAATAGCAAGCCATAATCGCTATACACCTGCAATCTGATAAAACAGTGGGCGTGGGGAAGGAAAAAAAAGAAATAAAGAAGAAGAAGTGAGAGATGTGAGGATGAAAAAAAGCAGAAGGAGAAAAAAGAAATTGGAAAAGTAAAAAAAAACGAAAACAGAGAGTGAGAGCGAGAGAGAGAGAGTCAGACAGACAGAGAGAGAGAGAGAGAGAGAGAGAGAGAGAGAGAGAGAGAATGTGTTCCCTCTCTCTCCTCTTGTTGATTGTAGGTGACATTCACAGTGTACTGAAGTAAATAAGATGGGGCTTAACTCAGGATCTAAAGAGACACACATGAAGCGGTACATTAGTCACAGCTCAGCTTATAAACACACAGCTTTATTATTCCAGGTCCCCCAGAGCGTCCCCCAGCAGGCGTGTCTCACATACACACTGTCTAGACTTCCTATAGCGCAGTGAAAGTGGTCGACCCCATAAAACATGTTCTGTGTCTTAAGTCCTTGGGCAAGATGCCTAACGGTTCCTGTAACATTTATCCTCCACTCCTCTAGAACGGCTTGACACCAAGTCTGCTGGAGGAGTGTGAGTGTACTAAGCAACGGCATAGATTTGCCCCCACCCCCTCCTCACCCTTTCCTGTTTTTTTTTTTGTTTTTTTCCCCTTTGCTCCATGATAAAATGATAATGTAAGAGAACAGACAACTGGCAGTTTGTTGTGCGGTTAATTTCCAAACCAAACCTTGTTTAATTGGCGAACTTGATTTTAAGTGACTTACAGGTTTCTTTGAAAAATCGGTATGTCCACGCTTTTCTATTTTGCTTCCATTCTCACTCGCTTTTGACACCCATGTGTCACCCACGATGCACAGTACAACCAGCAGGGGCAAGTGACAGCAGGGGAAGGCACAGCCAATCACACTGGCCATGTGTTACGGGGAAGTAGGACTCGAGTAGAGAGCGTGATTTAATCCTTTCTGTACCTCTAGGTTATCGAGACGTTGACAGATCAGGGTTTTTTTTGTTGTTGTTTTTTTGTTTTTTGAGGGCATGATATTATTGGTGGGACGGACAATTCAATAATCGCTGGCTATTGGTGGGGACACGTCACCTCTGTCCATGCTAATTCTAAACCATTGGTACTAAGCCACATAATAACAACATATGACAGATACTGGTGATTAGTTCTTCTATCTATTCCAAATAATCCCAGAGAACACAGTTCCACTGCTCCACTGATACACCCTTCTTTTTATTTAGAATGGGGACCTTAGGCTTGTGTGAGGTCCATTTGTTGCTTTTCTATGCTTTTCTATGTGGCAGTATTTAAGGGAGACCTGAACTAAGCAGGTATTATTCATTAGAAGGACTGTACAGAATGGTTTGGACACAGTGTCCTCATGTCGAGTGTTATTTCCCCTCTGCTTTGAAATGTTTCAAATGCAGCGTGTGTGTGTGTGTGTGTGTGTGTTAGCAGAGCAAATGAGCATCTGAAGTGCTATTGATATTCATTTTCTTCTCAATTTTAAGCGAGGGGATTAATATATAAAACAGAGGTTATGGCACTAACACGCTTGAAATTGACCTTCTTTATTACGCCCTCGCTCTCTCTCTCTCTCTCTCTCTCTCTCTCTCTCTCTCTAACTGTTTTTGGCACACAATTTAGTATCTCCTTTTCTTTTGGTCATTTTCCAGTGCAATAATATTACTTAATTATATGACAGGATTAAAATATGAATAGAAATATTCTGAAAAAAAGATCTGTTCATATTGCTATGCTACATTACACTATACAATAAACAGTCAGTGTATTGGGAGCACCTACCTTGTATCTACACTCACTGTCCATTTTATCAGCTCCACGAACCACACAGGAGCACTTTGTATTTCTAAATACAGACTGTATTCTCTGTTTTACTGCCTTCTTTTCTATTCCCATTTCACCCTGCTCTTCAGTCGTCAGGTCTCCCCAGAGAACCCCAACAGAGCAGGTGAGATATGGGTGGTGGATCATTGTCAGGCATCTGGACCAACAAGGTACCACCACTACCAGCACCACCACCATCACCACGTCAGTGTCACTGCAGCGCTGGTGGTGGATCATTCTCAGTGCTGCAGTGACACTGACGTGGTGGTGATGGTGGTGGTGGATCCACCATCCAAATCACACCTGGTCTCTGGTGGTCCTGACCATTGAAAAAGCATGAAAGGGGGCTAACAAAGTATGCAGAGCAAGTGCATATCGTTGTAAACAGTATATTTAAACAGAGCCCCTCCTCCTGTTCACTGTGTAAGAGGCGTAACTCGGGTGAGCGAGAGATTCAGCTTTGTGAATGTAAATAAAAGGATCATGACCGACACACCAGTTTACTGTGTATACATTTGTAATATCTGTA
The DNA here is from genome assembly GCF_029633855.1 of Hoplias malabaricus. Classification (NCBI taxonomy): domain Eukaryota; kingdom Metazoa; phylum Chordata; class Actinopteri; order Characiformes; family Erythrinidae; genus Hoplias; species Hoplias malabaricus. Next base: position 14,662,160 of record NC_089801.1, on the reverse strand, counting down.
AATGTGTAAGGTTCCTAGTTTTAGATGTTGTTTAGGTGGTAAAAATGTGCTGTGAGCTTTTTTTACAATAGGGCATAGTACTATAGGAGAAACATGTGGAAATCCTGTTCATTTCTGACAGGGAATTTGAGCTTTCCCCACCACTGCTGTAATTTCTGAACTGGAGTAAAGTTTACTTTAAATGATTATGTGCTTCAGTTGTAGTAATTTCCACACTTTTTTTCTGTGTGTGTGTGTGTGTGTGTGTGTGTGTGTGTGTGTGTGTGTGTGTGTGTAATTGTCATTTGGAGTTGGCCTGAATCAGCATAAATTTATTGATAACTTTTTGACCTATGAATTCCTTGTCTTCATTCTATGTCTTTGGGCGTCATAGTAACCACATCTGTTCATGCAAAGGGTCTATTTTAAAACAGTGCAGTATAATCATTAGCATGTATTGTATTAGGGCAGCACAGTGGTGCAGCAGGTAGTGTCACACAGCTCCTAGGACCTGGACAGAAGCGGTTGCTCTAAGACTGCAAGGGAAGCTCAGCTTCCCCTAAATTTTCAAAAAATAAGTGATCAAATATATACTGTTGTGTGTCCATGTCACTGAATAAATATGCACTACAACGCACTCAAATTTTGTTCAGAATCAACTGGTAAAGATGTGGCTTTCCTCTCAATCATTCCCGCAGCTTCACAGTGCTTTAAACAGTGAGGACGCTGAGCGCCCACAGAGTTCAATAGCGAAGCAGCGAAGTGCAGCGAAACGAGACGAGTCATTGGATAAATGCTGGGCTTTGTCCCACCCATCGGTCTATGGGGCAGTGGGCTGGCCTCGGCTGGCCCGGACGCTCAGCTTCTGCATGAAGATTGGATGATTTGTCGGAGGCTGAATCCCTTTTTGATTGACAGCGAAATGAGCGAATGAGCGATCCTTTGGTGTAGAGATCTGTGGGAGCATTACATTTTCATTCTGTTCTGAGTTGAACCGGACACTTTCTTGAACCTCTTAGCGGCATTTTTTTTGTTAAATCGAGTTTCTATTTCTGGTGGTGTTTTTTGTAGCTGCTTGTGTTTGGAGACTGGCTTTTATCACTCTTTCTGACTTCTATCGCAGTTTCTGTCCAGCGGGTGCCGCTGAGCCCCTCCACCGTCACAAAGCACTCACAGGCGGACACACTTCACATGGGCCAAGGCCGTTTAAGCAGCCTAGCTCTGCTGGCCATTGAGAGGACACTAGTCAAGTCCCTGGAAAAGACGCCTTGTTGGTACGACAGGGTCACAGATCATTTTCTTGAAAAGGAACGGAGGGTAGAATTCACATATAAATAAACCGACACATTTTATGATGTAGGCCGAAATTGAGCTTCCACTCCTTGAAAGACCAGCATCTGCCACTGGACCTGGAGGTTGTGGGTTCGAGTCCCGCTCCAGGTGACTGTCTGTGAGGATTTTCCGGTGAGGATGTGAGGATGCTAGGTGGATTGGTGACTCAAAAGTGTCCATAGGGGTGCGTGTGTGTGTGTCACCCTGTGAATGACTGGTGTTCCCACCTTGCTCCCAGTGATTCTGGGTAGGCTCCAGACCAACCGCGAACTGGATAAGCGGTTACAGACAATGATTGAATGAATTGTATTAGTGGGACACAGTGAGCAGCAGCAGTGTCTCACTGTGGGGGGGGTATAGTTCTGTCTATACAGGGCCAGTATTATACTTAAAAAATTACCCAAAGTCTATATTTAAACATTTCCCCTCTAATTTTCAGAGGGGCTTTTTGATGAGTTCCTGGCTTGGTGTCCTCATATTTTAAAAGCAATGGAAAACACTAACTAAATTGAATGTGTTGAAAAACAAGCAGAGAGATGTCTGAGAGGTGCTTAATGAATGATGGGAGCGTTGTATAATTTTGTTTGAAATGCACAATGAAAATCGATGAATGGAACATTTGAAAAAAAAAAAAACCCCACCTCCATCAAGTCTGAAGAGCTCTGGAAAAGATGGAAGAGAAAGAGAGAGAAGACACCAAAAAGAAGTGAGAGTTGCCAGTTGAAGGACAAAAGAGAAGACAAAAAAAGATGAGCGAAAAGAGAAGAGAGATTGTTTAATTACGCTAAACAGCTCTCGTGTCGTGGCTAATAGTCCCCGGTGATAAATATTACCCCTGTTCCTCTCTATCTTGCCTCTCTCAGAGGCTTTAACCAATTTCAGCTCGTTTTACAGCCAATTACTGAGGATTAATCTGCCCTTTCTCATAGCGGATAAACCAGAGCTATTTAGAGAGGATCACGCCCCAGTTTATTACAAAGTAAGAAGCCATTAGAAGCTAAAAAATGGATATGGATCGGAAGCAGCATAGGACACCAGGGCCTGAGCTCAGGCTATTCAATCCACAGTGTCCCAGACCTAAAAAAAAAAAAAAAAAAAAAAAAAAGAAAGAAAAAACACGCCCTGAGCCCTTTTACCATTTCACTTTTATCAAATTTCTAAAGTGCTACTGCTGTTTTTATGTAGTTGAATTGGAAAAGTGCTGTTGTATTAAAAAAGTTTTCCTGGTCTAGAAGCTCCAGGGAGTTTCAAAATATTGTAGATTGCACTAGGGCTATGATTATTGGTTTAGCACTGTGGATAACACCACTTCCTTCTGCACAGTAGACTGGGATTTGCTTACAGGCTCAGACAGGGGCGCTATGATATTGGGCAAGAATTCTATTTCTGTAACATGATTAAAAATCTACAGCGGCATGTCCATTCACCACCACATCATTAGTAACATTTTTACTGTTTGTACTTAGTCCTGAATTATCCAAGGATATAGCAATCAGACATCAGTGTAATGCTGTACTGTAGTGTCCAGACATTCTGAGGGTGGACACTAGCTACAATGGCTAGACCAGTGACCTTCTAATCTCAGACTTGCTTCTCTAATCTTAAGTCCATCGCTTAACTGTAAGCAGGAAAGATACAGTCACTTTAACATCTACACTTTAACACAGAGGAGGTCCGGAGAGCAATGACATTTCCAAATTTGGTGGATGGGCTACAACAGCAAAACCACTACAAGACTGGCTACACTGGGCACTGATGTTAATTGTGGCAGTTGATTTTTGTTCATTTTAGTATTTTGACCAAAATATGTATTTGTTTTAGTCTCATTTTAATCATTTAAGTATAGTGAGTTTTAGTGTAGGTTTAGTTGATGAAAACTAAAAACATTTTAGTTTAGTATTATTCCATTACATAAAAAAGTAGTCGAACTGAAGTTCATTCATTCATTCATACATTATCAGTAACCGTTTATCCAGTTCAGGGTCGCGGTGGGTCCAGAGCCTACCTGGAATCATTGGACGCAAGGTGGGAATACACCCTGGAGGGGGCGCCAGTCCTTCACAGGGCAACACACATACTCACATTCACAGACACTTTTGACTCGCCTATCCACCTACCAATGTGTGTTTTTGGACAGTAGGAGGAAACCAGAGCACCCGGAGGAAACCCACCAAACTCCTCACAGACAGTGACCTGGAGCGGGAACCAAACCAACAATCTTCAGGCCCCTGGAGTTGTGTGACTGCAACACTACCTGCTGCACCACCGTGCCGCCCCTGAACTGAAGTTATGAACAGTAAAAATTGTATTAATTTAGAGAAATTATTTATTACTAAATGTTACATACGAGGGCCTAGTAGTTATATAACATTTAAAAGCAGCTTAACATCCAAAATTATGGAAGGAATACAGCCAGTTTTTTCAATAAATACATGTTGCATTTAACAGTAACATATTAGGTTTAAAGGTGCATCTAACCAACACTAAGTCAACTCCAAGAGTTTCAACTCTATGAATCAATGGTCAAGATGATGGTCAAGATGATACAATAGACACGCAGATGCTCAAAGAAACGATTCTTTGGGAGTCAACTACTCCACGAAAAGTGTAGACAGTGAAAAAAATGGACTTCCAAAGTTTCATTTCTTTGAAAACACTAAGCAGCATTTTCCTGTTTTCATTTCTCTAAGACTTTCATTCATTCATTCATTATCTGTAACCGCTTATCCAGTTCAGGGTCGCAGTGGGTCCAGAGCCTACCTGGAGGGGGCGCCAGTCCTTCACAGGGCAACACAGACGCACACACACATTCACTCACACCTGCGGACACTTTTGAGTCACCAATCCACCTACCAACGTGTGTTTTTGGAGGAGGAAACCGGAGCACCCGGAGGAAACCCACGCGGACACAGGGAGAACACACCAACTCCTCATAGACGGTCACCCGGAGCGGGAATCGAACCCACAACCTCCAGGCCCCTGGAGCTGTGTGACTGCGACACTACCTGCTGCACCACCGTGCCACCCATTTTCTTCACGACTTATGTTTTCAAATTAGAAATGATGGATCTTTTATCAGTCTTTCAAAATTTTGTTTACTTTTTACTCATTGAAGAAAAGTGCAAAATATTTCTTCATAGTTCTAAAGTAGGTAATCAATGAACAATTTTCATCATAGCTTCCATTAATGATGATTAACACTCGTTAAAGATGTTGCTCACAATCTCATTAATTTTAACAATTGGAAAAACATTGGTTTGCTCTGATGACTGATGACTTTGTCTGTGTAAATAGTCGGTGAAAAATATGACAAATTCATAAACCTAAACTGCCAGACAGTATGATCAGCCAGGTTTACACAGAATGTTTTCAGGCAACTGGCAGGTTCAAAACAGTTCCATCTTTTCTGACTATAATTTCAACTTAATTAGAATTCATTCATACCAAATAAACACAGTTAAGGCACAGTCAAGATGAGACCGTCCATATTTTTGAGGCCACATTTCAGTTCAGATCAAACTTTCTGAACTAAAGCCAAGTTCCAAGCTTTCCAGATGAAAGTGGTGGTGTAGGAGCGTAACTAGGCACTGCCAAATTATGTTTCCCTCCCTGCTTTTACAAAGAGCAAAGCCACTGAGAAAAACAGGGGAAGGGAATGGGGGTTAGTTCTGAGGGAAAATCTCTGCATTCATTACGAGGGTGTTTTCTGTTCTTCTTCTTCTTCTTCCTCTGGGGGCCAGTTTGTCAAAAGTTATCTGATCGGATTTGGGCTGCTGGATTGGATTAAAGCCCTGAAAGAGCCAATGAAATAGAGCAACTCCAGCAGCTAATCCAATCCAAAAGCCAAAATCCGTTTGGACAGCTTGAACCAACACATGGTCACTCCCTTTCTGGATCCAGACCAAACCTCTTGGATCGTGTTCGTGGAGGATTAAGGTTTATTTACATGGCCTTCTTAATTACTCATTCCGCATTACACGCTAAAAGCTAAGGACCCCGATGCTAAAAGACTACTGAAATGGCCAGAAAGGCTAAAAGTGAATGGCCTGCATGCTAGCATGCCCCTTAAACATGAGGTTAACCACTCATAAAGGGCTTGTAATCAGGTTTTAATATAGCACGAGGGCTTTCTAACGATGCATTGTGTCAAATCCAACCGTGGCCGAGGATATAAGACTTTGTTTGAGAGCACTTAACAAGTTTGTGTGGGCTGCTAATAATGAATGGCTAATAAAGAACAGCTGAAAGAAAACAGTTGTCAGGTGCCTACACCAAAGCAGGAACAAAACAGCCTTTCTTGATGGAGAAGTAGGCAAATTAATTAGATTAACAAGAGGTGACATATGTAGGCTAAAAGAGTGCTAAACTCCTCCAATGTACGGTTGCCATGGAGATGATGTGGTGGGCTCGGATGCTATGAAAAGATGCAAAGATAGATCTGTGTCGAAAGACAAACAACAGGAAAGATTAAAAGGAGAGAGAGAGAGAGAGAGAGAGAGAGAGAGAGAGAGAGAGAGAGAGAGCATGGTAGAGTCACAAAGGCACTTCAGTCACTTTCATCTGCATAAGCACACATTCAGAAAAAAGAGCAACAGCTTAACTGGGATTCTAAAAATCAAACATTATCTGTCTTTGGAAGGTCTTTTACTTTGGTGCTCATTGTTCTTAATGACATCCACTCGTACAGTACAGTATGAGACGCTCGTGGCGGAGAGGGGGGCATTGCTTTGAGAAGGGCTGGGGGAGGGGAGTGTGGATACAGATCGGGTGTTGAGTTCAATCCAGCTGCCCCTCAAATTAGTGTTCCCTTTAAGAATCAAGTCCTCAGGCACACATTCACTGGAACAAGCCTCATCTGTGATTTTTATTTTTATATTGCATTTTATTTGAATTTAATACGTTTTAATTTATTTTTACTTTTGTTCATTCCATGTATTTTCAACATACTGTTGTGTTCTCATTTTATTCCAGTTATTGTTACATTGCACAGTGTCCTTGGGTGTCTTGACAGGCACTAATTCAGATTTTATTTATTTATTTATTTTTAAATGAGCACTGGGACAGAAAGGAAGTTGACCATGAAATGTGTTACCGTATCTGTAGAAACTATTTTTTTATAGTTATATTAATTGAAGATTTATTATCTCAGTATTGTGTGACATGCTATAAAAGTGTTTAACATTTTCTGTGTCAGACGTTTTCCCTATTGTGTACTACTCTTTAATACTATACACTAAATACTGTGCACTATTCTCAACCGTATGAATTCAACAGGCTAGTGCACACAATATTAACATGCTACACTATTTCTTACTAACAGGATGTGTTATGACAACACACATAACACCAAGCTGCCATCAAAATGCCGTTTACCATTTTTTTCAAAGGCTGAATCTCATATGTCACTTCACTCTATGTAGTGCGCAATATATGTCATAAAATAATAGTTTCCACTATTAGTGCAGTGTGACGGATAAGGAAATGATTTATATTTGACTATAAGCTTCCATCTCCCTTTCTCATACAGTATTTTGGTCTCTTGGTGTAATAGTGGTATTAGTTTTATGATCTGTGAAGTACACTACATAGGGAGTAGGGTGCTATTTGGAAAAGATTTTTTGTTTTTTTTCTTTCCATTTCCTGTTGCATTGTGGGACAATAAGTGTCTCTCTTTACCATACTCAAAAACTGACTGCTTCTAAGTATGATTGGTTTAGTATACTCAATGTTGACACGTTTAAGTTTACTACATACATCATACTCCAAAACCAGTATTAATATGAATTGTCTGATTGGGACTTAATATTAGGAATTTCATACGTTTTTGGTTTGGCATAAAATTACTGAAATTATAACTGAATAAGTGAAGCAGACACACACTGTATAAGAAATACTTTTGACAAGAAGAAACTGAAATGCAAAACCTTTTCTCCAGTCAGCAGCTCCAGGAGCACTTCCCAATAAAACTAAATTCCTGATCATATTAATCAAATTTATAAAGCATTACTGGTTTGGAATTCAGCAGATCTGTGTTTAATTGAGGGAATCCTTTATAGAAAGGTAAACTATCTTATACAAATCTATTGTCTCCAGTGAGGCTCCATTATGGACATAATGGATCATTAGCCACATTCTGGTCAAAGGGGAAAACCACAGAGATCATCTAATAAATCTGTTACCACAGTACACTCGTCCTTGTCTGTTTTCAAAACAGTTCAAGGATGTGGGAAAAATGATTGGTGGAAAATCTGTCTACAAGGTGTTTTAGGCTTTTTCACATTGTTCACATTCAATGATACCATTGGTCAAGTGTCATTTTAGGCATGGGTGGACCAAATACACATTCTCCATGTCCATGGTTTTATTATTGTTTTCACGGACTAGAGAGGTATCTACAGCAAGAATACACTTTTAAACAGACAAAATCAGCCATTTCAGAAAGTGGTGGTGACATGTCCCCAGTGTCTCCAGCATAAATTATGCCAGTAGCTAAGCTTTAAATCGAAGACCTACTTATATTACATTTATTTTCTTTTTTTTTTCATTTTTCTTCATTTTTTCACTATAAGTTCATCACAGTGGACTGTGTAACTAAACTAACTGCAGGCAATAGCACTCAAACTGCACTCATTTCTGTTTAATTTTATTTCAGGTCATAGGTGATCCAAAACTCACTGCTCAAAGTAACAGAGGCAGTAACTCTGAGTATCTTTCATTGTCCCTGTAGAGTAACTGTATGTAGGAGTAAACAGCTGTAGCATGTGTTCATCAGTATTTCAGTTCTATACCTATATTTATATTTAATATATATTTACCTACTTATGTATGTACTTAATTAATAATTATTCACAGACAAATATTTGTAATTTAATATATCTGTTGGTGGATTCATTCTGATGTATTGGTAGACAATTTTTAATTTGAATTGGTGTCAGAATTGAATTATTTAATTATTTATTGGTGTCATAATGGAATTATTAAAAAAAACTCACCAAGGAAATCTGCCATCATTTAACTTCCCTACTTTAGTAAATGTAATTTGCATTGATTTAAATTCAGTAGTTGTAGTAGTGGTTTGTAATTTTGTATATTGTTTCAGCAAAAATTAATACATGAGGGGAAAAAAAACATGGGACCTTTGTTTTTTGCCTACAGGCACCTGGGAGAATGGACTTGAGTTTGCAACCCCCTACAATTTCCTGTATTTATAAGCTACAGTTCCAGCTCATAGTCCTTTACCAATCATCCTACAGTTTTTCTTCACTTTTCAGGGTAATTTAAGGAAACCTATAGCTGGCAAATGTTCCTCAACCTTTATCTTCAAGGACAACCTTAAAAAAGGTCAGTAAATCATTAGCTACTGGGTTTATGATTTTTGCTCCCAGTTTCATCATAGTCAGTTCCCAGTGGGGCCCTTCTCACCTCTATTAACTGACAGAAGCCTTGGTATGGAGACCACACAGCATTCTTCCAAAGCATATGAGGTCGCTCAAGCTAATGAAGGATCTAGCTTAAGGCAGAGTGGGTTTGGGGCTAAATTTAATGGAGTATTTACCACCATATTTACCACCACAGGTTTAAAAACAATACCCATGGTTATGATTTATTTATTTATTTATTTATTTATTGTCCAAAGTGCATGAACCAAACTGCTTCATAGTCTCTGACTGAAGTTGTTTCTGCTCCACAGAGTGGGTCCCAAACATGGTGGCAGTCATATTTAAAGCATGTATAGTACAGAATATCTCACAGTAAGTCATTAGTAAGTTTCAAGCACATTATTCTTTTGTATGCTAAATATAAGTGTAACAAAAATATACAAATGTAATAAATACTTATGTATTTAAGTACAGTTTTACATTTTTTAGTACTTCAGTGCATTTAATAAAAGTACATTAAATTACACTAATATATGAAATGATCTTTGTTGTAATGGGAGTGTGCTTTGAATGTTTTAAATATAAGCTACATTTTGGTGGATTTACATAAACTACACACTTAACAATGACAGCTCTCCTAAGGTCCTTCAGTAAATAAAAAGTCTCTCTTTATAGAACCCCTTCCCAAGTTTCTTTGGATTGACAGAGAAGGCGCTGTGGGTGGTTCTAGATATTTTTTAAAATAGTTATGCGACCAAAAAAATATCACTCAACAGCACGACACACACTAACACACCACACCATGTCAGTGTCACTGCAGCGCCACCTGAATCATACCTGCTCTGTGGGGGGTCCTATGGGGGTAAGAAAGTATGCAGAGCAACCGATAGACTATTCTGAAATTGGAGAACTGCAAAGTGCTCCTGTGAAGTTCCTAATCCAGTGATTGGTCAGTGTATAATTAATATACTGAGTACATAGTACATTTTTGGTTTAAAAATAAATAAATAACTCATGGAAGCACACTAAGCATATTTAAATTATACTTCAGTGTACTTTTTTTCCCCCCTGGGTCTCACTTTCTCTACTCCTCTGCTACCTCGTTCGCCCACAGCTAATATGGCTGCATTGACAGTGTTGACAAAATAATGCTCATTTTCTTTCTTTCACCTTGAAAGGTGGTGGCAGGAGGAGAGGATATAGGTTATAAGTAACATGGCAAAGCAATTTCCAGTGCCTTGTAGTCCAAAGGCCTTTGGACGCACCAGTGTGTGTGTGTGTGTGTGTGTGAGAGAGAGAGAGACCAAGTCCAGTAAATGGGGTCATTACTGAAAAAGCTAGAGGGAAAGACAGAGAGAGAGACAGAGACAGATGAGAGGCTACGTTTGTGTTGTCGAGACCACAACAAATGGGGACACATGCATTCCCAATGGAACGAGACCCTCGGAAGCTGCTGCCCACGAGTGTGAGGTCACCACAGCCCAGTGGGTAGAAAGCTTCTCAGCATTGGGCTGTATGCTCTGGCGTGAAGGAGTCCCATCCACAGTACTTTTGAGGTGTGTTTGTTTGAAGTGGGCTTTGTGATGTAGCACCCAACCTCAGTGATGTCTATGAGGCTGACTGCCACCAACTCTTAACGGCAGTGTTCCAACATGGAGTGTCTGGCCTTTTCCATAAGAGCAGGAGCTGTACAAATTCTGCCTCATGACTGCCTCATTCAAACACATGGTTTTTCTGGTTCACAGTACGTCAGTCTGTGCTCTGAACCACACTGACAGCTCTGCGTGAGGAGGAGAAGGAGGAAGAGAGAGACAAAGGGAGGGAGAGAGAGAGAGTGAGAGAGAGAGAGAGAGAGAGAGAGAGAGAGAGTTCAACACAGAAAAAGAAAGAGGAGAGAGGAAAGAGAAATAAAGGAAGAGAGCTCAAGAGAGAAATAAAAGGGGGTGGTGGTGGGGGGGGGGTGTACACTCAGTAAACTCAATTACACTAGATAGGACAATCATTCCACAGAGTTCTGCAGAAATGTATTAAAGGTCCAAGGAAAAACACCCACAGTCACGTGCAAGGCAGAATTAAGCAGATTTCCATTGATTCTACCAATTGAAAAGAGAGCTAGCTCTAAAATCCAGACTCGGACCTAGCCATGGCCCGGTGGTTAGGGAGCTGGGCTTGTAACCGGAAGGTTGCCTGTTCGATCTCCAGAGCCGGCAGGTCATGACGGAAGTGCCCTTGAGCAAGGCACCTAACCCCCAACTGCTCCCCGAGCGCCATAGGCCTGTGTGCTCCCTGCCCCTAGTGTTCATTAGTGTTCACGTAAATGTGTGTTTCACTGCACGGATTGGGTTAAACGCGGAGAGCTAATTCCTTTGTGTGGAAGCACAGTGGTCAGTAAAGTGATTCTAAATCTAATTCTACAGTCTGAGACTGAATAACCCACTGAGCCCTAACACACCACATGGCCATGGTCCCATCAGACTGAACAGAACAATCCAACACAGCAGAAAGACGCATCTGGAACACAGCGTTTATAAGGAGTCTCAGTCGGAACCTCACCAAAGCTGCTGTGTTTCACCCTGAGGGTAAGGCCTCGGACAAAACACAGTTCTCACTACAAAGAAAGACCTAACTGGCCTTAGTACACCAGTAAACATCCCTTATATTACTCCCACGCTCACAGCACACAACACTGAAAAAAAATCCCCAAAATAAACCCAAAAATAAAAGAAAAATACTAAAAGAGAAAAAGGTGGGCCCGCGGTGCATGCTGGGAACTCTTCCTGAGCGCACCAAAGCCCCGCCCATAGCCAGAACTCACAATT